>NW_024543574.1:0-76743 GCF_018167655.1 Microtus oregoni
TCGGGTGCTCGGTTCTCAGTACTCAGGGTTGCTGGGTGCTCATTCTCGGGTGCTGGGTGCTCAGTGCTCAGGGTGCTGGGTGCTAAGTGCTCAGGGTGCTGGGTCCTCAGTACTCGGGGTGCTGGGTGCTCAGTACTCAGGGTGCTGGGTGCTCAGTACTCAGGGTGCTCAGTGCTCAGTACTCAGGGTGCTGGGTGCCTCAGTGATCAGGTGCTGGGGTGCTAAGTACTCAGGGTGCTGGGTGCTCAGTACTCAGGGTGCTGGGTGCTCAGCACTCAGGGTGCTCAGTACTCAGGGTGCTGGGTGCTCAGTGCTCGGGGTGCTGGGTGCTCAGTACTCAGGATGCTCAGTACTCGGGGTGCTGGGTGCTCAGTGCTCGGGGTGCTGGATGCTCAGTGCTCAGGGTGATCTGTGCTCAGTACTCAGGATGCTGGGTGCTCAGTACTCAGGGTGCTGGGTGCTCAGTCCTCAGGGTGCTCAGTGCTCAGGGTGCTGGGTGCCTCAGTGCTCGGGGTGCTCAGTGCTCAGTACTCAGGGTGCTGAGTGCTCAGTACTCAGGGTGGTGGGTGCTCAGTACTCAGGGTGCTGGGTGCTCAGTGCTCGGGGTGTTGGGTGCTCCGTGCTCGGGGTGCTCATTGCTCAGTACTCAGGGTTCTGGGTGCTCAGTACTCAGGGTGCTGGGTGCTCAGTGCTCGGTGTGCTGGGTGCTCAGTACTCAGGGTGCTGGGTGCTCAGTGCTCGGGGGTGCTCGGTGCTCAGTACTCAAGGTGCTGGGTGCTCAGTGCTCGGGGGGTGCTGGGTGCTCAGTGCTCAGGGTGCTGGGTGCTCAGTACTCGGGGTGCTCTGTGCTCAGTACTCAGGGTACTGGGTGCTCAGGGTCCTCGGTGCTCAGTACTCAGGGTGCTCAGTACTCAGCTTGCTTTGTGCTCAGTGCTCAGAAGTGCTGGGTGCACAGTACTCAGGGTGCTCGGTGCTCAGTACTCAGGGGTGCTCAGTGCTCAGTGCTCTGGGTGCTCAGTACTCAGGGTGCTCAGTGCTCAGGGTGCTGGGTGCTCAGTGCTCGGGGTGCTGGGTACTCAGTGCTCAGTGCTCGGGGTGCTGGGTGCTCAGTCCTCAGTACACAGGGTGCTGGGTGCTCAGTGCTCGGGGTTGCTGGATGCTCAATACTCAGGGTCCCTGGGTGCTCAGTGCTCAGGGGTGCTGGGTGCTCAGTACTCAGCGTGCTGGGTGCTCAGTGCTCAGGGTGCTGGGGTGCTCAGTACTAAGGGTGCTGGGTCCTCAGTGCTCAGGGTGCTGGGTGGTCAGTGCTCGGGGTGCTCAGTACTCAGGGTGCTGTGTGTTCAGTGCTCAGGGTACTGGGTGCTCAGTACTCAGGGTGCTCGGTGCTGAGTACTCAGGGTGCTGGGGTGCTCAGTACTCCGGGTGCTGGGTGCTCAGTGCTCGGGGGTGCTCGGTGCTCAGTGCTCAGGGTGCTGGGTGCTCAGTACTCAGGTTGCTGGGTGCTCAGTACTCAGGTTGCTCAGTGCTCAGTACTCAGGGTGCTCAGTGCTCAGTACTCAGGGTGCCTCAGTGCTCAGGGTGCTGGGTGCTCAGTGCTCGGGGGTACTGGGTGCTCAGTGCACAGGGTGCTGTGTGCTCAGTACTCAGGGTGCTCAGTACTCAGGGTGCTGGGTACTCAGTGCTCAGGGTGCTAGGTGCTCAGTGCTCAGGGTGCTGGGTGGCTCAGTGCTCAGGGTGCTCGGTGCTCAGTGCTCAGGTTGCCTGGGTGCTCAGTACTCAGGGGTGCTGGGGTGCTCAGTACTAAGGGTGCTCAGTGCTCAGTACTCAGGGTGCTCCGTGCTCAGTACTCAGGGGTGCTCAGTGCTCAAGGTGCTGGGTGTTCAGTGCTCGGGGTGCTGGGTACTCAGTCCTCAGGGTGCTGGGTGCTCAGTGCTCACGGTACTCGGTGCTCAGTGCTCAGGGTGCTGGGTGCTCAGTACTCAGGTTGCTGGGTGCTCAGTGCTCGGGGTGCTGGGTGCTCAGTACTCAGGGTGCTGGGTGCTCAGTGCTCAGGGGTGCTGGGTGCTCAGTGCTCAGGGTGCTCGGTGCTTAGTACTCATGGTGCTCGGTGCTCGGGGTGCTGGGTGCTCAGTGCTCGGTGTGCTGGGTGCTCAGTGCTCGGGGTGCTGGGTGCTGAGTGCTCAGTGTGCTGGGTGCTCAGTGCTCGGGGTGCTGGGTGCTCAGTGCTCGGGGTGCTGGGTGCTCAGTACTCAGGGTGCTCGGTGCTCAGTACTCAGGGTGCTGGGTGCTCAGTGCTCAGGGTGCTGGGTGCTCAGTACTCAGGGTGCTCGGTGATCAGTACTCAGGGTGCTGGGTGTTCAGTGCTCGGGGTGCTGGGTGCTCATTAATCAGGGTGCTGGGGTGCTCAGTACGCTGGGTGCTCAGTACTCAGGGTGCTGGGTGCTCAGAACTTCAGGGTGCTCGGTGCTCAGTACTCAGCGTGCTGGGTGCTCAGTGCTCGGGGTGCTGGGTGCTCATTAATCAGGGTGCTGGGTGCTCAGTACTCAGGGTGCTCAGTGCTTGGGGGTGCTGGGTGCTCAGTACTCAGGGTGCTCAGTGCTTGGGGTGCAGGGTGCTCAGTACTCAGGGTGCTGGTTGCTCAGTGCTCAGGGTGCTGGGCGCTGAGTACTCAGGGTGCTGGGTGCTCAGTGCTCGGGGTGCTGGGTGCTCAGTGCTCGGGGTGCTGGTTGCTCAGTGCTCAGGGTTCTGGGTGCTCAGTACTCAGGGTGCCTGGGTGCTCAGTGCTCGCGGTGCT
Source organism: Microtus oregoni (assembly GCF_018167655.1). Taxonomy (NCBI): domain Eukaryota; kingdom Metazoa; phylum Chordata; class Mammalia; order Rodentia; family Cricetidae; genus Microtus; species Microtus oregoni. The sequence continues at coordinate 2,795 of NW_024543574.1, forward strand.
CGGTGCTCAGTGCTCGGGGTGCTGGGTGCTCAGTGCTCAGGGTGCTGGGTGCTCAGTACTCGGGGTGCTCGGTGCTAAGTACTCAGGGTACTGGGTGCTCAGGGTCCTCGGTGCTCAGTACTCAGGGTGCTCAGTACTCAGCTTGCTTTGTGCTCAGTGCTCAGAGTGCTGGGTGCTCAGTACTCAGGGTGCTCAGTGCTCAGGGTGCTGGGTGCTCAGTGCTCGGGGTGCTGGGTACTCAGTGCTCGGTGCTCAGGGTGCTGGGTGCTCAGTCCTCAGTACACAGGGTGCTGGGGGGCTCAGTGCTCGGGGTGCTGGATGCTCAGTACTCAGGGTCCTGGGTGCTCAGTGCTCAGGGTGCTGGGTGCTCAGTACTCAGGGTGCTGGGTGCTCAGTGCTCAGGGTGCTGGTGTGCTCAGTACTCAGGGTGCTGGGTCCTCAGTGCTCAGGCTGCTGGGTGGTCAGTGCTCGGGGGTGCTCAGTACTCAGGGTGCTGTGTGGTCAGTGCTCAGGGTACTGGGTGCTCAGTACTCAGGGTGCTCGGTGCTGAGTACTCAGGGTGCTGGGTGCTCAGTACTCCGGGTGCTGGGTGCTCAGTGCTCGGGGTGCTCGGTGCTCAGTGCTCAGGGTGCTGGGTGCTCAGTACTCAGGGTGCTCATTTCTCAGGGTGCTGGGTGCTCAGTACTCAGGTTGCTGGGTGCTCAGTACTCAGGGTGCTCAGTGCTCAGTACTCAGGGTGCTCAGTGCTCAGTACTCAGGGTGCTCAGTGCTCAGGGGTGCTGGGAGCTCAGTGCTCGGGGTGCTGGGTGCTCAGTGCACAGGGTGCTGTGGTGCTCAGTACTCAGGGTGCTCAGTACTCAGGGTGCTGGGTGCTCAGTGCTCAGGGTGCTGGGTGCTGAGTACTCAGGGTGCTGGGTGCTCAGGTGCTCGGGGGTGCTGGGTGCTCAGTGCTCGGGGGTGCTGGGTGCTCAGTGCTCAGGGTTCTGGGTGCTCAGTACTCGGGGTGCTGGGTGCTCAGTACTCGGGGTGTTCAGTGCTCAGTACTCAGGGTGCTGGGTGCTCAGTGCTCAGGGTGCTGGGTGCTCAGTGCTCGGGGTGCTGGGTGCTCGGTGCTCAGTTTTCTGGGTGCTCAGGACTCGGGGTGCTGTGTGCTCAGTACTCAGGGTGCTGGGTGCTCATTGCTCGGGGTGCTGGGTGCTCAGTGCTACGGGTGCTGGGTGCTCAGTAGCTCAGTGTGCTGGGTGCTCAGTGCTCTGGGCGCTGGGTGCTCAGTGCTCGGGGTGCTCGGTGCTCAGTACTCAGGGTGCTGGGTGCTCAGTGCTCAGGGTGCTCGGTGCTCAGTACTCAGGGTGCTGGGTGCTCAGTGCTCTGTGTGCCTCGGTGCTCAGTAGGTTGGGGTGCTCAGTACTCAGGGTGCTGGGTGCTCAGTGCTCAGGGTGATCGGTGCTCAGTACTCAGGGGTGCTCAGTACTCAGGGTGCTGGGTGCTCAGTACTCAGGGTGCTGGGTGCTCAGTGCTCGGGGTGCTGGGTCCTGAGTGCTCAGGGTGCTGGGTGCTCTGTACTCGGGGTGCTCGGTGCTCAGTACTCAGGGTGCTGGGTGCTCAGTAATCAGGGTGCTGGGTGCTCAGTAATCAGGGTGCTCAGTGCTCGGGGAGCTCGGTGCTCAGTACTCAGGGTGCTGGGTGCTCAGTACTCAGTGCTCGGGGTCCTGGGTGCTCAGCGCTCTGGGTGCTTAGTGCACAGTACTCAGGGTGCTGGGTGCTCAGTATTCAGGGTGCTCAGTGCTCGGGGTGCTGGGTGCTCAGTACACAGGGTGCTGGGTGCTCAGTACTCAGGGTGCTGGGTGCTCATTCTCGGGGTGCTGGGTGCTCAGTGCTCGGGGTGATGGGTGCTCAGTACTCGGGGTGCTGGGTGCTCAGTGCTCAGCGTGCTGTGTGCTATGTACTCAGGGTGCTCGGTTCTCAGTACTCAGGGTGCTGGGTGCTCATTCTCGGGTGCTGGGTGCTCAGTGCTCAGGGTGCTGGGTGCTAAGTGCTCAGGGTCCTCGGTGCTCAGTACTCAGGGTGCTCAGTACTCAGCGTGCTTTGTGCTCAGTGCTCAGGGTGTTGGGTGCTCAGTACTCAGGGTGCTGGGTGCTCAGTACTCACGGTGCTGGGTGCTCAGTACTCGGGGTGCTGGGTGCTCATTACTCAGGGTGCTGGGTGCTCAGTGCTCGGGGTGCTCGCTGCTCAGTACTCTTGGTGCTGGGTGCTCAGTGCTCAGGGTGCTGTGTGCTCAGTACTCAGGGTGCTGGGTGCTCAGTGCTCAGGGTGCTGGGTGCTCAGTGCTCGGGGTGCTCGGTGCTCAGTTCTCAGGGTGCTGGGTGCTCAGCACTCAGGGTGCTCGGTGCTCAGTACTCAGGGTGCTGGGTGCTCAGTGCTCAGGTGCTGGGTGCTAAGTACTCAGGGTGCTGGGTGCTCAGTACTCAGGGTGCTGGGTGCTCAGCACTCAGGGTGCTCAGTACTCAGGGTGCTGGGTGCTCAGTGCTCGGGGTGCTGGGTGCTCAGTACTCAGGGTGCTCAGTACTCGGGGTGCTGGGTGCTCAGTGCTCGGGGTGCTGGATGCTCAGTGCTCAGGGTTATCTGTGCTCAGTACTCAGGATGCTGGGTGCTCAGTACTCAGTGTGCTGGGTGCTCAGTGCTCGGGGTGCTCGCTGCTCAGTACTCTTGGTGCTGGGTGCTCAGTCCTCAGGGTGCTCAGTGCTCGGGGTCCTGGGTGCTCAGCGCTCTGGGTGCTTAGTGCACAGTACTCAGGGTGCTGTGTGCTCAGTATTCAGGGTGCTCAGTGCTCGGGGTGCTGGGTGCTCAGTACACAGGGTGCTGGGTGCTCAGTACTCAGGGTGCTGGGTGCTCATTCTCGGGGTGCTGGGTGCTCAGTGCTCGGGTGCTGGGTGCTCAGTACTCGGGGTGCTGGGTGCTCAGTGCTCAGCGTGCTGTGTGCTATGAACTCAGGGTGCTCAGTTCTCAGTACTCAGGGTGCTGGGTGCTCATTCTCGGGTGCTGGGTGCTCAGTGCTCAGGGTGCTGGGTGCTAAGTGCTCAGGGTGCTGGGTCCTCAGTACTCGGGGTGCTCGGTGCTCAGTACTCGGGGTGCTGGGTGCTCAGTACTCAGGGTGCTGGGTGCTCAGTACTCAGGGTGCTCGGTGCTCAGTACTCAGGGTGCTGGGTGCTAAGTGCTCAGGTGCTGGGTGCTAAGTACTCAGGGTGCTGGGTGCTCAGTACTCAGGGTGCTGGGTGCTCAGCACTCAGGGTGCTCAGTACTCAGGGTGCTGGGTGCTCAGTGCTCGGGGTGCTGGGTGCTCAGTACTCAGGGTGCTCAGTACTCGGGGTGCTGGGTGCTCAGTGCTCGGGGTGCTGGATGCTCAGTGCTCAGGGTGATCTGTGCTCAGTACTCAGGATGCTGGGTGCTCAGTACTCAGGGTGCTGGGTGCTCAGTACTCAGGGTGCTCGGTGCTCAGTACTCAGGGTGCTCAGTGCTCAGTGCTCTGGGTGCTCAGTACTCAGGGTGCTCAGTGCTCAGGGTGCTGGGTGCTCAGTGCTCGGGGTGCTGGGTACTCAGTGCTCAGTGCTCGGGGTGCTGGGTGCTCAGTCCTCAGTACACAGATTGCTGGGTGCTCAGTGCTCGGGGTGCTGGATGCTCAGTACTCAGGGTCCTGGGTGCTCAGTGCTCAGGGAGCTGGGTGCTCAGTACTCAGGGTGCTGGGTGCTCAGTACTCAGGGTGCTCGGTGCTGAGTACTCAGGGTGCTGGGTGCTTAGTACTCCGGTGCTGGGTGCTCAGTGCTCGGGGTGCTCGGTGCTCAGTGCTCAGGGTGCTGGGTGCTCAGTACTCAGGGTGCTCATTGCTCAGGGTGCTGGGTGCTCAGTACTCAGGTTGCTGGGTGCTCAGTACTCAGGGTGCTCAGTGCTCAGTACTCAGGGTGCTCAGTGCTCAGTACTCAGGGTGCTCAGTGCTCAGGGTGCTGGGTGCTCAGTGCTCGGGGTGCTGGGTGCTCAGTGCACAGGGTGCTGTGTGCTCAGTACTCAGGGTGCTCAGTACTCAGGGTGCTGGGTGCTCAGTGCTCAGGGTGCTCGGTGCTCAGTACTCAGGGTGCTGGGTGCTCAGTGCTCGGTGTGCTCGGTGCTCAGTACGTTGGGTGCTCAGTACTCAGGGTGCTGGGTGCTCAGTGCTCAGGGTGATCGGTGCTCAGTACTCAGGGTGCTCAGTACTCAGGGTGCTGGGTGCTCAGGGCTCGGGGTGCTGGGAGCTCAGTACTCAGGGTGCTGGGTGCTCAGTGCTCAGGGTGCTGGGTGCTCTGTACTCGGGGTGCTGGGTGCTCAGTACTCAGGGTGCTGGGTGCTCAGTACTCAGGGTGCTGGGTGCTCAGTAATCAGGGTGCTCAGTGCTCGGGGAGCTCGGTGCTCAGTACTCAGGGTGCTGGGTGCTCAGTACTCAGTGCTCGGGGGTCCTGGGTGCTCAGCGCTCTGGGTGCTTAGTGCACAGTACTCAGGGTGCTGGGTGCTCAGTATTCAGGGTGCTGGGTGCTCAGTACTCAGGGTGCTGGGTGCTCAGTGCTCGGTGTGCTCGGTGCTCAGTACGTTGGGTGCTCAGTACTCAGGGTGCTGGGTGCTCAGTGCTCAGGGTGATCGGTGCTCAGTACTCAGGGTGCTGGGTGCTCATTCTCGGGGTGCTGGGTGCTCAGTGCTCGGGGTGCTGGGTGCTCAGTACTCGGGGTGCTGGGTGCTCAGTGCTCAGCGTGCTGTGTGCTATGTACTCAGGGTGCTCGGTTCTCAGTACTCAGGGTGCTGGGTGCTCATTCTCGGGTGCTGGGTGCTCAGTGCTCAGGGTGCTGGGTGCTAAGTGCTCAGGGTGCTGGGTCCTCAGTACTCGGGGTGCTGGGTGCTCAGTACTCAGGGTGCTGGGTGCTCAGTACTCAGGGTGCTCGGTGCTCAGTACTCAGGGTGCTGGGTGCTCAGTGATCAGGTGCTGGGTGCTAAGTACTCAGGGTGCTGGGTGCTCAGTACTCAGGGTGCTGGGTGCTCAGCACTCAGGGTGCTCAGTACTCAGGGTGCTGGGTGCTCAGTGCTCGGGGTGCTGGGTGCTCAGTACTCAGGATGCTCAGTACTCGGGGTGCTGGGTGCTCAGTGCTCGGGGTGCTGGATGCTCAGTGCTCAGGGTGATCTGTGCTCAGTACTCAGGATGCTGGGTGCTCAGTACTCAGGGTGCTGGGTGCTCAGTCCTCAGGGTGCTCAGTGCTCAGGGTGCTGGGTGCTCAGTGCTCGGGGTGCTCAGTGCTCAGTACTCAGGGTGCTGAGTGCTCAGTACTCAGGGTGCTGGGTGCTCAGTACTCAGGGTGCTGGGTGCTCAGTGCTCGGGGTGTTGGGTGCTCCGTGCTCGGGGTGCTCAGTGCTCAGTACTCAGGGTTCTGGGTGCTCAGTACTCAGGGTGCTGGGTGCTCAGTGCTCGGGGTGCTGGGTGCTCAGTACTCAGGGTGCTGGGTGCTCAGTGCTCGGGGTGCTCGGTGCTCAGTACTCAAGGTGCTGGGTGCTCAGTGTTCGGGGTGCTGGGTGCTCAGTGCTCAGGGTGCTGGGTGCTCAGTACTCGGGGTGCTCGGTGCTCAGTACTCAGGGTACTGGGTGATCAGGGTCCTCGGTGCTCAGTACTCAGGGTGCTCAGTACTCAGCTTGCTTTGTGCTCAGTGCTCAGAGTGCTGGGTGCACAGTACTCAGGGTGCTCGGTGCTCAGTACTCAGGGTGCTCAGTGCTCAGTGCTCTGGGTGCTCAGTACTCAGGGTGCTCAGTGCTCAGGGTGCTGGGTGCTCAGTGCTCGGGGTGCTGGGTACTCAGTGCTCAGTGCTCGGGGTGCTGGGTGCTCAGTCCTCAGTACACAGGGTGCTGGGTGCTCAGTGCTCGGGGTGCTGGATGCTCAATACTCAGGGTCCTGGGTGCTCAGTGCTCAGGGTGCTGGGTGCTCAGTACTCAGGGTGCTGGGTGCTCAGTGCTCAGGGTGCTGGGTGCTCAGTACTAAGGGTGCTGGGTCCTCAGTGCTCAGGGTGCTGGGTGGTCAGTGCTCGGGGTGCTCAGTACTCAGGGTGCTGTGTGTTCAGTGCTCAGGGTACTGGGTGCTCAGTACTCAGGGTGCTCGGTGCTGAGTACTCAGGGTGCTGGGTGCTCAGTACTCCGGGTGCTGGGTGCTCAGTGCTCGGGGTGCTCGGTGCTCAGTGCTCAGGGTGCTGGGTGCTCAGTACTCAGGTTGCTGGGTGCTCAGTACTCAGGGTGCTCAGTGCTCAGTACTCAGGGTGCTCAGTGCTCAGTACTCAGGGTGCTCAGTGCTCAGGGTGCTGGGTGCTCAGTGCTCGGGGTACTGGGTGCTCAGTGCACAGGGTGCTGTGTGCTCAGTACTCAGGGTGCTCAGTACTCAGGGTGCTGGGTACTCAGTGCTCAGGGTGCTGGGTGCTCAGTGCTCAGGGTGCTGGGTGCTCAGTGCTCAGGGTGCTCGGTGCTCAGTGCTCAGGTTGCTGGGTGCTCAGTACTCAGGGTGCTGGGTGCTCAGTACTAAGGGTGCTCAGTGCTCAGTACTCAGGGTGCTCCGTGCTCAGTACTCAGGGTGCTCAGTGCTCAAGGTGCTGGGTGTTCAGTGCTCGGGTGCTGGGTACTCAGTCCTCAGGGTGCTGGGTGCTCAGTGCTCACGGTACTCGGTGCTCAGTGCTCAGGGTGCTGGGTGCTCAGTACTCAGGTTGCTGGGTGCTCAGTGCTCGGGGTGCTGGGTGCTCAGTACTCAGGGTGCTGGGTGCTCAGTGCTCAGGGTGCTGGGTGCTCAGTGCTCAGGGTGCTCGGTGCTTAGTACTCATGGTGCTCGGTGCTCGGGGTGCTGGGTGCTCAGTGCTCGGTGTGCTGGGTGCTCAGTGCTCGGGGTGCTGGGTGCTGAGTGCTCAGTGTGCTGGGTGCTCAGTGCTCGGGGTGCTGGGTGCTCAGTGCTCGGGGTGCTGGGTGCTCAGTACTCAGAGTGCTCGGTGCTCAGTACTCAGGGTGCTGGGTGCTCAGTGCTCAGGGTGCTGGGTGCTCAGTACTCAGGGTGCTCGGTGCTCAGTACTCAGGGTGCTGGGTGTTCAGTGCTCAGGGTGCTGGGTGCTCATTAATCAGGGTGCTGGGTGCTCAGTACGCTGGGTGCTCAGTACTCAGGGTGCTGGGTGCTCAGTACTCAGGGTCCTCGGTGCTCAGTACTCAGGGTGCTGGGTGCTCAGTGCTCGGGGTGCTGGGTGCTCATTAATCAGGGTGCTGGGTGCTCAGTACTCAGGGTGCTCAGTGCTTGGAGTGCTGGGTGCTCAGTACTCAGGGTGCTCAGTGCTTGGGGTGCAGGGTGCTCAGTACTCAGGGTGCAGGTTGCTCAGTGCTCAGGGTGCTGGGCGCTGAGTACTCAGGGTGCTGGGTGCTCAGTGCTCGGGGTGCTGGGTGCTCAGTGCTCGGGGTGCTGGTTGCTCAGTGCTCAGGGTTCTGGGTGCTCAGTACTCAGGGTGCTGGGTGCTCAGTGCTCGCGGTGCTCGGTGCTCAGTGCTCGGGGTGCTGGGTGCTCAGTGCTCAGGGTGCTGGGTGCTCAGTACTCGGGGTGCTCGGTGCTAAGTACTCAGGGTACTGGGTGCTCAGGGTCCTCGGTGCTCAGTACTCAGGGTGCTCAGTACTCAGCTTGCTTTGTGCTCAGTGCTCAGAGTGCTGGGTGCTCAGTACTCAGGGTGCTCGGTGCACAGTACTCAGGGTGCTCAGTGCTCAGTGCTCTGGGTGCTCAGTACTCAGGGTGCTCAGTGCTCAGGGTGCTGGGTGCTCAGTGCTCGGGGTGCTGGGTACTCAGTGCTCGGTGCTCGGGGTGCTGGGTGCTCAGTCCTCAGTACACAGGGTGCTGGGGGCTCAGTGCTCGGGGTGCTGGATGCTCAGTACTCAGGGTCCTGGGTGCTCAGTGCTCAGGGTGCTGGGTGCTCAGTACTCAGGGTGCTGGGTGCTCAGTGCTCAGGGTGCTGGGTGCTCAGTACTCAGGGTGCTGGGTCCTCAGTGCTCAGGGCTGCTGGGTGGTCAGTGCTCGGGGTGCTCAGTACTCAGGGTGCTGTGTGTTCAGTGCTCAGGGTACTGGGTGATCAGTACTCAGGGTGCTCGGTGCTGAGTACTCAGGGTGCTGGGTGCTCAGTACTCCGGGTGCTGGGTGCTCAGTGCTCGGGGTGCTCGGTGCTCAGTGCTCAGGGTGCTGGGTGCTCAGTACTCAGGGTGCTCATTGCTCAGGGTGCTGGGTGCTCAGTACTCAGGGTGCTGGGTGCTCAGTGCTCAGGGTGCTCGGTGCTCAGTACGTTGGGTGCTCAGTACTCAGGGTGCTTGGTGCTCAGTACTCGGGGTGCTGGGTGCTCAGTACTCAGGTTGCTGGGTGCTCAGTACTCAGGGTGCTCAGTGCTCAGTACTCAGGGTGCTCAGTGCTCAGTACTCAGGGTGCTCAGTGCTCTGGGTGCTGGGAGCTCAGTGCTCGGGGTGCTGGGTGCTCAGTGCACAGGGTGCTGTGTGCTCAGTACTCAGGGTGCTCAGTACTCAGGGTGCTGGGTGCTCAGTGCTCAGGGTGCTGGGTGCTGAGTACTCAGGGTGCTGGGTGCTCAGTGCTCGGGGTGCTGGGTGCTCAGTGCTCGGGGTGCTGGGTGCTCAGTGCTCAGGGTTCTGGGTGCTCAGTACTCGGGGTGCTGGGTGCTCAGTACTCGGGGTGTTCAGTGCTCAGTACTCAGGGTGCTGGGTGCTCAGTGCTCAGGGTGCTGGGTGCTCAGTGCTCGGGGTGCTGGGTGCTCGGTGCTCAGGTTTCTGGGTGCTCAGGACTCGGGGTGCTGTGTGCTCAGTACTCAGGGTGCTGGGTGCTCATTGCTCGGGGTGCTGGGTGCTCAGTGCTACGGGTGCTGGGTGCTCAGTGCTCAGTGTGCTGGGTGCTCAGTGCTCTGGGCGCTGGGTGCTCAGTGCTCGGGGTGCTCAGTGCTCAGTACTCAGGGTGCTGGGTGCTCAGTGCTCAGGGTGCTCGGTGCTCAGTACTCAGGGTGCTGGGTGCTCAGTGCTCTGTGTGCTCGGTGCTCAGTACGTTGGGTGCTCAGTACTCAGGGTGCTGGGTGCTCAGTGCTCAGGGTGATCGGTGCTCAGTACTCAGGGTGCTCAGTACTCAGGGTGCTGGGTGCTCAGTACGCAGGGTGCTGGGTGCTCAGTGCTCGGGGTGCTGGGTCCTGAGTGCTCAGGGTGCTGGGTGCTCTGTACTCAGGGTGCTCGGTGCTCAGTACTCAGGGTGCTGGGTGCTCAGTAATCAGGGTGCTGGGTGCTCAGTAATCAGGGTGCTCAGTGCTCGGGGAGCTCGGTGCTCAGTACTCAGGGTGCTGGGTGCTCAGTACTCAGTGCTCGGGGTCCTGGGTGCTCAGCGCTCTGGGTGCTTAGTGCACAGTACTCAGGGTGCTGGGTGCTCAGTATTCAGGGTGCTCAGTGCTCGGGGTGCTGGGTGCTCAGTACACAGGGTGCTGGGTGCTCAGTACTCAGGGTGCTGGGTGCTCATTCTCGGGGTGCTGGGTGCTCAGTGCTCGGGGTGATGGGTGCTCAGTACTCGGGGTGCTGGGTGCTCAGTGCTCAGCGTGCTGTGTGCTATGTACACAGGGTGCTCGGTTCTCAGTACTCAGGGTGCTGGGTGCTCATTCTCGGGTGCTGGGTGCTCAGTGCTCAGGGTGCTGGGTGCTAAGTGCTCAGGGTCCTCGGTGCTCAGTACTCAGGGTGCTCAGTACTCAGCGTGCTTTGTGCTCAGTGCTCAGGGTGCTGGGTGCTCAGTACTCAGGGTGCTGGGTGCTCAGTACTCACGGTGCTGGGTGCTCAGTACTCGGGGTGCTGGGTGCTCATTACTCAGGGTGCTGGGTGCTCAGTGCTCGGGGTGCTCGCTGCTCAGTACTCTTGCTGCTGGGTGCTCAGTACTCAGGGTGCTGGGTGCTCAGTGCTCGGGGTGCTCGGTGCACAGTGCTCAGGATGCTTGGTGCTCAGTACTTTTGGTGCTGGGTGCTCAGTACTCAGGGTGCTGGGTGCTCAGTGCTCGGGGTGCTCGGTTCTCAGTACTCAGGGTGCTGGGTGCTCAGTACTCAGGGTGCTGGGTGCTCAGTACTCAGGGTGCTGGGTGCTCAGGACTCAGGGTGCTGGGTGCTCTGTACTCAGGGTGCTGGGTGCTCAGTGCTCAGGGTGCTGTGTGCTCAGTACTCAGGGTGCTGGGTGCTCAGTGCTCAGGGTGCTGGGTGCTCAGTGCTCGGGGTGCTCGGTGCTCAGTTCTCAGGGTGCTGGGTGCTCAGCACTCAGGGTGCTCGGTGCTCAGTACTCAGGGTGCTGGGTGCTCAGTGCTCAGGTGCTGGGTGCTAAGTACTCAGGGTGCTGGGTGCTCAGTACTCAGGGTGCTGGGTGCTCAGCACTCAGGGTGCTCAGTACTCAGGGTGCTGGGTGCTCAGTGCTCGGGGTGCTGGGTGCTCAGTACTCAGGGTGCTCAGTACTCGGGGTGCTGGGTGCTCAGTGCTCGGGGTGCTGGATGCTCAGTGCTCAGGGTTATCTGTGCTCAGTACTCAGGATGCTGGGTGCTCAGTACTCAGGGTGCTGGGTGCTCAGTGCTCGGGGTGCTCGCTGCTCAGTACTCTTGGTGCTGGGTGCTCAGTCCTCAGGGTGCTCAGTGCTCAGGGTGCTGGGTGCTCAGTGCTCGGGGTGCTCGGTGCTCAGTACTCAGGGTGCTGAGTGCTCAGTACTCAGGGTGCTGGGTGCTCAGTATTCAGGGTGCTGGGTGCTCAGTTCACGGGGTGTTAGGTGCTCCGTGCTCAGGCTGCTCAGTGCTCAGTACTCAGGGTCCTCGGTGCTCAGTACTCAGGGTGCTGGGTGCTCAGTGCTCGGGGTGCTGGGTGCTCAGTACTCAGGGAGCTGGGTGCTCAGTGCTCGGGGTGCTCGGTGCTCAGTACTCAAGGTGCTGGGTGCTCAGTGCTCGGGGTGCTGGATGCTCAGTGCTCAGGCTGCTGGGTGCTCAGTACTCGGGGTGCTCGGTGCTCAGTACTCAGGGTACTGGGTGCTCAGGGTCCTCGGTGCTCAGTACTCAGGGTGCTCAGTACTCAGCTTGCATTGTGCTCAGTGCTCAGAGTGCTGGGTGCTCAGTACTCAGGGTGCTCGGTGCTCAGTACTCAGTGTGCTCAGTGCTCAGTGCTCTGGGTGCTCAGTACTCAGGGTGCTCAGTGCTCAGGGTGCTGGGTGCTCAGTGCTCAGAACTCCGGGTGCTGGGTGCTCAGTCTTCAGTACTCAGGGTGCTGGGTGCTCAGTGCTCGGGGTGCTGGATGCTCAGTACTCAGGGTCCTGGGTGCTCAGTGCTCAGGGTGCTGGGTGCTCAGTACTCAGGGTGCTGGGTGCTCAGTGCTCAGTGTGCTGGGTGCTCAGTACTCAGGGTGATGGGCCCTCAGTGCTCAGGGTGCTGGGTGGTCAGTGCTCGGGGTGCTCAGTACTCAGGGTGCTGTGTCTTCAGTGCTCAGGGTACTGGGTGCTCAGTACTCAGGGTGCTCGGTGCTGAGTACTCAGGGTGCTCGGTGCTCAGTACTCCGGGTGCTGGGTGCTCAGTACTCAGGGTGCTCATTGCTCAGTGTGCTGGGTGCTCAGTACTCAGGGTGCTGGGTGCTCAGTACTCAGGGTGCTCAGTGCTCATTACTCAGGGTGCTCAGTGCTCAGTACTCAGGGTGCTCAGTGCTCAGGGTGCTGGGTGCTCAGTGCTCGGGGTGCTGGGTGCTCAGTGCACAGGGTGCTGTGTGCTCAGTACTCAGGGTGCTCAGTACTCAGGGTGCTGGGTGCTCAGTGCTCAGGGTGCTGGGTGCTCAGTGCTCAGGGTGCTGGGTGCTCAGTGCTCAGGGTGCTCGGTGCTCAGTGCTCAGGTTGCTGGGTGCTCAGTACTCAGGGTGCTGGGTGCTCAGTACTCAGGGTGCTCAGTGCTCAGTACTCAGGGTGCTCAGTGCTCAGTACTCAGGGTGCTCAGTGCTCAGGGTGCTGGGTGCTCAGTGCTCGGGGTGCTGGGTACTCAGTCCTCAGGGTGCTGGGTGCTCAGTGCTCAGGGTACTCGGTGCTCAGTGCTCAGGGTGCTGGGTGCTCAGTACTCAGTGTGCTGGGTGCTCAGTGCTCGGGGTGCTGGGTGCTCAGTACTCAGGGTGCTGGGTGCTCAATGCTCAGGGTGCTGGGTGCTCAGTGCTCAGGGTGCTCGGTGCTTAGTACTCATGGTGCTCGGTGCTTGGGGTTGCTGGGTGCTCAGTGCTTGGTGTGCTGGGTGCTCAGTGCTCGGGGTGCTGGGTGTTGAGTGCTCGGTGTGCTGGGTGCTCAGTGCTCGGGGTGCTGGGTGCTCAGTGCTCGGGGTGCTGGGTGCTCAGTACTCGGGGTGCTCGGTGCTCAGTACTCAGGGTGCTGGGTGCTCAGTGCTCTGGGTGCTGGGTGCTCAGTACTCAGGGTGCTCGGTGCTCAGTACTCAGGGTGCTGGGTGTTCAGTGCTCGGGGTGCTGGGTGCTCAATTATCAGGGTGCTGGGTGCTCAGTACGCTGGGTGCTCAGTACTCAGGGTGCTGGGTGCTCAGTACTCAGGGTGCTCGGTGCTCAGTACTCAGGGTGCTGGGTGCTCAGTGCTCGGGGTGCTGGGTGCTCATTAATCAGGGTGCTGGTTGCTCAGTACTCAGTGTGCTCAGTGCTTGGGGTGCTGGGTGCTCAGTACTCAAAGTGCTCAATGCTTGGGGTGCAGGGTGCTCAGTACTCAGGGTGCTGGTTGCTCAGTGCTCAGGGTGCTGGGTGCTGAGTACTCAGGGTGCTGGGTGCTCAGTGCTCAGGGTGCTGGGTGCTCAGTGCTCGGGGTGCTGGGTGCTCAGTGCTCCGGGTGCTGGGTGCTCAGTGCTCGGGGTGCTGGGTGCTCAGTGCTCAGTGTTCTGGGTGCTCAGTGCTCGGGGTGCTGGGTGCTCAGTGCTCGCGGTGCTCGGTGCTCACTGCTCGGGGTGCTGGGTGCTCAGTACTCGGGGTGTTCAGTGCTCAGTACTCAGGGTGCTGGGTGCTCAGTGCTCAGGGTGCTGGGTGGTCAGTGCTCGGGGTGCTGGGTGTTCGGTGCTCAGGTTTCTGGGTGCACAGGACTCGTGGTGCTGGGTGCTCAGTACTCAGGGTGCTGGGTGCTCATTGCTCGGGGTGCTGGGTGCTCAGTGCTACGGGTGCTGGGTGCTCAGTGCTCGGTGTGCTGGGTGCTCAGTGCTCTGGGCGCTGGGTGCTCAGTGCTCGGGGTGCTCGGTGCTCAGTACTCAGGGTGCTGGGTGCTCAGTGCTCAGGGTGCTCGGTGCTCAGTACTCAGGGTGCTGGGTGCTCAGTGCTCGGTGTGCTCGGTGCTCAGTACGTTGGGTGCTCAGTACTCAGGGTGCTGGGTGCTCAGTGGTCGGGGTGGTCGGTGCTCAGTACTCGGGGTGCTGGGTGCTCCGTACTCGGGGTGCTGGGTGCTCAGTGCTCAGGGTGATCTGTTCTCAGAACTCAGGGTGCTGGGTGCTCAGTGCTCGGGGTGCTGGGTGCTCAGTACTCGGGGTGCTCAGTACTCAGGGTGCTGGGTGCTCAGTACTTAGGGTGCTGGGTGCTCAGTGCTCAGGGTGCTCGGTGCTCTGTACGTTGGGTGCTCAGTACTCAGGGTGCTGGGTGCTCAGTGCTCAGGGTGCTGGGTGCTCAGTACTCAGGGTGCTGGGTGCTCAGTGCTCAGTACTCAGGTTGCTCAGTGCTCAGTGCTCGGGGTGCTGGGTGCTCAGTACTCAGGGTGCTGGGTGCTCAGTACTCAGGGTGCTGGGTGCTCAGTACTCAGGGTGCTGGGTGCTCAGTGCTCAGTACTCAGCGTGCTGGGTGCTCAGTGCTCGGGGTGCTGGGTCCTCAGTGCTCAGGGTGCTGGGTGCTCAGTACTCAGGGTGCTGGGTGCTCAGTGCTCGGGGTGCTGGGTCCTCAGTGCTCAGGGTGCTCAATGCTCAGTGCTCGGGGTGCTGGGTGCTCAGTGCTCGGGGTGCTGGGTGCTCAGTGCTCAGGGTGCTGGTTGCTCAGTACTCAGTGTGCTCATTGCTCAGGGTGCTGGGTGCTCAGAACTCAGGGTGCTGGGTGCTCAGTACTCAGGGTGCTTGGTGCTCAGTACTCAGGGTGCTTGGTGCTCAGTACTCAGGGTGCTGGGTGCTCAGTGCTCAGGGTGCTCGGTGCTCAGTACTCATGGTGCTGGGTGCTCATTCTCGGGGTGCTGGGTGCTCAGTACTCAGGTTGCTCAGTACTCTGGGTGCACAGGGCTCAGTACTCATGGTGCTGAGTGCTCAGTACTCAGGGTGCTCGGTGCTCAGTTCTCAGGGTGCTCGGTGCTCAGTGTTTGGGGTGCTGGGTTCTCAGTACTCAGGGTGCTGGGTGCTCAGTGCTCAGGGTGCTGGGTGCTCAGTACTCAGTGCTCAGGATGCTGGATGCTCATTGCTCAGGGTGCTGGGTGCTCAGTGCTCAGGGTGCTCAGTGCTCAGTGCTCAGTACTCAGGGTGCTGGGTGCTCAGTACTCAGGGTGCTGGGTGCTCAATGCTCGGGGTACCCGGTGCTCAGTGCTCGGGGTGCTCGGTGCTCAGTACTCAGGGTGCTGAGTGCTCATTGCTCAGCGTGCTGGGTGCTCAGTGCTCAGGGTGCTGGGTGCTCAGTTCTCGGGGAGCTCGGTGCTCAGTACTCAGGGTGCTGGGTGCTCAGTACTCAGGGTGCTCAGTACTCAGTACTCAGGGTGCTGGGTGCTCAGTGCTTGGGGTGCTGGGTGCTCAGTGCTCAGTACTCAGGGTGTTGGGTGCTCAGTGCTCAGGGTGCTGGGTGCTCAGTACTCAGCGTGCTGGGTGCTCAGTACTCAGGGTGCTGGGTGCTCAGTACTCAGTATGCTGGGTGCTCAGTGCTCGGGGTACCCGGTGCTCAGTGCTCGGGGTGCTCGGTGCTCAGTACTCAGGGTGCTGAGTGCTCATTGCTCAGGGTGCTGGGTGCTCAGTGCTCAGGGTGCTAGGTGCTCAGTGCTCAGCGTGCTTGATGCTCAGTACTCAGGGTGCTGGGTGCTCAGTGCTCAGGGTGCTGGGTGCTCAGTGCTCAAAGTGCTGTGTGCTCAGTACTCACCGTGCTGGGTGCTCAGTACTCAGGGTGCTGGGTGCTCAGTACTCGGGGTGCTGGGTGCTCAGTGCTCAGGGTGCTGGGTGCTCAGTGCTCAGCGTGCTTGATGCTCAGTACTCAGGGTGCTGGGTGCTCAGTGCTTGGGGTGCTGGGTGCTCAGTACTCAGGGTGCTGGGTGCTCAGTGCTCAGGGTTCTGGGTGCTCAGTGCTCAGGGTGCTGGGAGCTCAGTACTCAGTGCTCAGTTTGCTGGGTGCTCAGTGCTCGGGCTGCAGGGTGCTCAGTGCTCAGGGTGCTGGGTGCTCAGTACTCAGGGTGCTGGGTGCACAGTGCTAGGGGTGCTGGGTGCTCAGTGCTCGGGGTCTGGGTGCTCAGTATTCAGGGTGCTGCGTGCTCAGTACTCAGGGTGCTGGGTGCTCAGTGCTCAGTGTGCTGGGTGCTCAGTTCTCTGGGTGCTGGGTGCTCAGTTCTCAGGGTGCTGGGTGCTCAGTGCTCTGGGTGCTGGGTGCTCAGTGATCGGGGTGGTGGGTGCTGAGTGCTCAGGGTGCTGGGTGCTCAGTGCTCGGGGTGCTCGGTGCTCAGTGCTCAGGGTCCTGGGTGCTCAGGGCTCGGGGTGCTCGGTGCTCAGTGCTCAGTACTCAGGGTGTTGGGTGCTCAGTGCTCAGGGTGCTGGGTGCTCAGTACTCAGCGTGGTGGGTGCTCAGTACTCAGGGTGCTGGGTGCTCAGTGCTCAGGGTGCTGGGTGCTCAGTGCTCAGGGTGCTGGGTGCTCAGTGCTCGGGGAGCTCGGTTCTCAGTACTCAGGGTGCTGGGTGCTCAGTACTCAGTGCTCGGGGTCCTGGGTGCTCGGTGCTCAGGGTGCTGGGTGCTCAGTACTCAGGGTGCTGGGTGCTCATTCTTGGGGTGCTGGGTGCTCAGTGCTCGGGGTGCTTTGTGCTCAGTGCTCGGGGTGCTGGGGGCTCAGTACTCAGGGTGCTCAGTTCTCAGTACTCAGGGTGATGGGTGCTCAGTGCTCAGGGTGCTGGGTGCTCATTGCTCAGGGTGCTGGGTGCTCAGTGCTTGGGGAGCTCGGTGCTCAGTACTCAGGGTGCTGGGTGCTCAGTACTCAGTGCTCGGGGTGCTGGGTGCTCAGTGCTCGGGGTGCTCGGAGCTCAGTACTCAGGGTGCTGGGTGCTCAGTGCTCAGGGTGTTGGGTGCTCAGTGCTCCGGATGCTCAGTGCTCGGGGTGCTCGGAGCTCAGTACTCAGGGTGCTGGGTGCTCAGTGCTCAGTACTCAGGGTGCTGAGTGCTCAGTGCTCAGGGTGCTGTGTGCTCAGTGCTCAGGGTGCTGGGTGCTCAGTGCTCAGGGTGCTGGGTACTCAGTGCTCAGGGTGCTGGGTGCTCAGTACTCAGGGTGCTGGGTGCTCAGTACTCAGGGTGCTGGGTGCTCAGTGCTCGGGGTGCTATGTGCCCAGTGCTCACGGTGCTGGGTGCTCAGTGCTCGGGGTGCTCCGTGCTCAGTACTCAGGGTGCTGGGTGCTCAGTGCTCGAGGTGCTCAGTACTCAGGGTGCTGGGTGCTCAGTACTCAGGGTGCTGGGTGCTCAGTGCTCGGGGTGCTATGTGCTCAGTGCTCGCGGTGCTGGGTGCTCAGTGCTCTGGGTGCTCGGTGCTCAGTACTCAGGGTGCTGGGTGCTCAGTACTCAGGGTGCTCATTGCTCAGGATGCTGGGTGCTCAGTACTCAGGGTGCTGGGTGCTCAGTACTCAGGGTGCTGGGTGCTCAGTGCTCGGGGTGCTGGGTGCTCAGTACTCAGGGTGCTGGGGGCTCAGTACTCAGGGTGCTGGGTGCTCAGTACTCAGGTTGCTCGGTTCTCAGTACTCAGTGTGCTGGGTGCTCATTCTCGGCGTGCTGGGTGCTCATTGCTCGGGGTGCTGGGTGCTCAGTGCTACGGGTGCTGGGTGCTCAGTGCTCGGTGTGCTGGGTGCTCAGTGCTCTGGGCGCTGGGTGCTCAGTGCTCGGGGTGCTCGGTGCTCAGTACTCAGGGTGCTGGGTGCTCAGTGCTCAGGGTGATCGGTGCTCAGTACTCAGGGTGCTCAGTACTCAGGGTGCTGCATGCTCAGGGATCGGGGTGCTGGGAGTTCAGTACTCAGGGTGCTGGGTGCTCAGTGCTCGGGGTGCTGGGTGCTGAGTGCTCAGGGTGCTGGGTGCTCTGTACTCGGGGTACTCGGTGCTCAGTACTCAGGGTGCTGGGTGCTCAGTACTCAGGGTGCTGGGTGCTCAGTACTCAGGGTGCTCGCTGCTCAGTACGCAGGGTGCTGTGTGCTCAGTGCTCAGGGTGCTGGGTGCTCAGTACTCAGGGTGCTGGGTACTCAGTGCTCAGGGTGATCGGTGCTCAGTCCTCAGGGTGCTCAGTACTCAGGGTGCTGGGTGCTCAGTGCTCAGGTTGCTCAGTACTAAGGGTGCTGAGTGCTCAGTACTCAGGGTGCTGGGTGCTCAGTGCTCGGGTGCTGGGTGCTCAGTACTCAGGGTGCTGGGTGCTCAGTGCTCAGGGTGCTGGGTACTCAGTACTCAGGGTGCTGGGTGCTCAGTACTCAGGGTGCTCAGTGCTCGGGGAGCTCGGTGCTCAGTACTCAGGGTGCTGGGTGCTCAGTAGTCAGTGCTCGGGGTCCTGGGTGCTCAGCGCTCTGGGTGCTTAGTGCACAGTACTCAGGGTGCTGGCTGCTCAGTATTCAGGGTTCTCAGTGCTCGGGGTGCTGGGTGCTCAGTACTCAGGGTGCTGGGTGCTCATTCTCGGGGTGCTGGGTGCTCAGTGCTCAGGATGCTCGGTGCTCAGTACTTTTGGTGCTGGGTGCTCAGTACTCGGGGTGCTGGGTGCTCATTACTCAATGTGCTGGGTGCTCAGTGCTCGGGGTGCTCGCTGCTCAGTACTCTTGGTGCTGGGTGCTCAGTACTCAGGGTGCTGGGTGCTCAGTGCTCGGGGTTCTCGGTGCTCAGTGCTCAGGATGCTCGGTGCTCAGTACTTTTGGTGCTGGGTGCTCAGTACTCAGGGTGCTGGGAGCTCAGTGCCTGGGGTGCTCGGTGCTCAGTACTCAGGGTGCTGGGTGCTCAGGGCTCAGGATGCTGGGTGCTCAGTACTCAGGGTGCTCAGTACTCAGGACTCAGGGTGCTGGGTGCTCAGTGCTCAGGGTGCTGGGTGCTCAGTGCTCTGGGTGCTGGGTGCTCAGTACTCGGGGTGCTCGGTGCTCAGTACTCAGGGTGCTTGGTGCTCAGTACTCAGGGTGCTGGGTGCTCAGTACTCAGGGTGCTGGGTGCTCAGTACTCAGGGTGCTGGGTGCTCAGTACTCAGGCTGCTGGGTGCTCAGTGCTCAGGGTGCTGTGTGCTCAGTACTCAGGGTGCTATATGCTCAGTACTCAGGGTGCTGGGTGCTCAGTGCTCAGGGTGCTGGGTGCTCAGTGCTCGGGGTGCTCGGTGCTCAGTAGTCAGGGTGCTGGGTGCTCAGTGCTCGGGGTGCTGGGTGCTCAGTTCTCAGGGTGCTGGGTGCTCAGTACTCGGGGTGCTCGGTGCTCAGTACTCAGGGTGCTGGGTGCTCAGTACTCAGGGTGCTCGGTGCTCAGTACTCAGGGTGCTGGGTGCTCAGTGCTCATTTGCTGGGTGCTAAGTTCTCAGGGTGCTGGGTGCTCAGGGCTAGGGGTGCTGGGTGCTCAGTACTCAGGGTGCTCAGTACTCAGGGTGCTGTGTGCTCAGTGCTCAGTGCTCAGGATGCTGGATGCTCATTGCTCAGGGTGCTGGGTGCTCAGTCCTCAGGGTGCTCAGTGCTCAGTCAGGGTGCTCGGTGCTCTGTACTAAGGGTGCTCAGTGCTCAGTACTCAGGTTGCTCAGTGCTCAGTGCTCGGGGTGCTGGGTGCTCAGTACTCAGGGTGCTGGGTGCTCAGTACTCAGGGTGCTGGGTGCTCAGTGCTCAGTACTCAGCGTGCTGGGTGCTCAGTGCTCGGGGTGCTGGGTCCTCAGTGCTCAGGGTGCTGGGTGCTCAGTACTCAGGGTGCTGGGTGCTCAGTGCTCGGGGTGCTGGGTCCTCAGTGCTCAGGGTGCTCAATGCTCAGTGCTCGGGGTGCTGGGTGCTCAGTGCTCGGGGTGCTGGGTGCTCAGTGCTCAGGGTGCTGGTTGCTCAGTACTCAGTGTGCTCAGTACTCAGGGTGCTGGGTGCTCAGTACTCAGGGTGCTCAGTACTCAGTACTCAGGGTGCTGGGTGCTTAGTGCTTGGGGTGCTGGGTGCTCAGTGCTCAGTACTCAGGGTGTTGGGTGCTCAGTGCTCAGGGTGCTGGGTGCTCAGTACTCAGCGTGCTGGGTGCTCAGTACTCAGGGTGCTGGGTGCTCAGTACTCAGTGTGCTGGGTGCTCAGTGCTCGGGGTACCCGGTGCTCAGTGCTCGGGGTGCTCGGTGCTCAGTACTCAGGGTGCTGAGTGCTCATTGCTCAGGGTGCTGGGTGCTCAGTGCTCAGGGTGCTAGGTGCTCAGTGCTCAGCGTGCTTGATGCTCAGTACTCAGGGTGCTGGGTGCTCAGTGCTCAGGGTGCTGGGTGCTCAGTGCCCAAAGTGCTGGGTGCTCAGTACTCAGGGTGCTGGGTGCTCAGTACTCAGGGTGCTGGGTGCTCAGTACTCGGGGTGCTGGGTGCTCAGTGCTCAGGGTGCTGGGTGCTCAGTGCTCAGCGTGCTTGATGCTCAGTACTCAGGGTGCTGGGTGCTCAGTGCTTGGGGTGCTAGGTGCTCAGTACTCAGGGTGCTGGGTGCTCAGTGCTCAGGGTTCTGGGTGCTCAGTGCTCAGGGTGCTGGGAGCTCAGTACTCAGTGCTCAGTTTGCTGGGTGCTCAGTGCTCGGGCTGCAGGGTGCTCAGGGCTCAAAGTGCTGGGTGCTCAGTACTCAGGGTGCTGGGTGCACAGTGCTAGGGGTGCTGGGTGCTCAGTGCTCGGGGTCTGGGTGCTCAGTACTCAGGGTGCTGGGTGCTCAGTACTCAGGGTGCTGGGTGCTCAGTGCTCAGTGTGCTGGGTGCTCAGTTCTCTGGGTGCTGGGTGCTCAGTTCTCAGGGTGCTGGGTGCTCAGTGCTCTGGGTGCTGGGTGCTCAGTGATCGGGGTGATGGGTGCTGAGTGCTCAGGGTGCTGGGTGCTCAGTGCTCGGGGTGCTCGGTGCTCAGTGCTCAGGGTCCTGGGTGCTCAGGGCTCGGGGTGCTGGGTGCTCAGTGCTCAGTACTCAGGGTGTTGGGTGCTCAGTGCTCAGGGTGCTGGGTGCTCAGTACTCAGCGTGGTGGGTGCTCAGTACTCAGGGTGCTGGGTGCTCAGTGCTCAGGGTGCTGGGTGCTCAGTGCTCAGGGTGCTGGGTGCTCAGTGCTCGGGGAGCTCGGTGCTCAGTACTCAGGGTGCTGGGTGCTCAGTACTCAGTGCTCGGGGTCCTGGGTGCTCGGTGCTCAGGGTGCTGGGTGCTCAGTACTCAGGGTGCTGGGTGCTCATTCTCGGGGTGCTGGGTGCTCAGTGCTCGGGGTGCTTTGTGCTCAGTGCTCGGGGTGCTGGGGGCTCAGTACTCAGGGTGCTCGGTTCTCAGTACTCAGGGTGCTGGGTGCTCAGTGCTCAGGGTGCTGGGTGCTCAGTGCTCAGGGTGCTGGGTGCTCAGTGCTCGGGGAGCTCGGTGCTCAGTACCCAGGGTGCTGGGTGCTCAGTACTCAGTGCTCGGGGTGCTGGGTGCTCAGTGCTCGGGGTGCTGGGTGGTCAGTGCTCAGTGCTCAGGGTGCTGGGTGCTCAGTGCTCAGTGCTCAGGGTGCTGGGTGTTCAGTACTCAGGGTGCTGGGTGCTCAGTACTCAGGGTGATCTCTTCTCAGTACTCAGGGTGCTGGGTGCTCAGTGCTCGGGGTGCTGGGTGCTCAGTACTCGGGGTGCTCAGTACTCAGGGTGCTGGGTGCTCAGTACTCAGTGTGCTGGGTCCTCAGTGGTCGGGGTGGTCGGTGCTCAGTACTCGGGGTGCTGGGTGCTCATTACTCGGGGTGCTGGGTGCTCAGTGCTCAGGGAGATCTGTTCTCAGTACTCAGGGTGCTGGGTGCTCAGTGCTCGGGGTGCTGGGTGCTCAGTACTCGGGGTGCTCAGTACTCAGGGTGCTGGGTGCTCAGTACTCAGGGTGCTGGGTGCTCAGTGCTCAGGGTGCTCCGTGCTCTGTACGTTGGGTGCTCAGTACTCAGGGTGCTGGGTGCTCAGTGCTCAGGGTGCTGGGTGCTCAGTACTCAGGGTGCTCAGTACTCAGTACTCAGTACTCAGGTTGCTCAGTGCTCAGTGCTCGGGGTGCTGGGTGCTCAGTACTCAGGGTGCTGGGTGCTCAGTACTCAGGGTGCTGGGTGCTCAGTGCTCAGTACTCAGCGTGCTGGGTGCTCAGTGCTCGGGGTGCTGGGTCCTCAGTGCTCAGGGTGCTGGGTGCTCAGTACTCAGGGTGCTGGGTGCTCAGTGCTCGGGGTGCTGGGTCCTCAGTGCTCAGGGTGCTCAATGCTCAGTGCTCGGGGTGCTGGGTGCTCAGTGCTCGGGGTGCTGGGTGCTCAGTGCTCAGGGTGCTGGTTGCTCAGTACTCAGTGTGCTCAGTGCTCAGGGTGCTGGGTGCTCAGAACTCAGGGTGCTGGGTGCTCAGTACTCAGGGTGCTGGGTGCTCAGTACTCAGGGTGCTTGGTGCTCAGTACTCAGGGTGCTGGGTGCTCAGTGCTCAGGGTGCTCGGTGCTCAGTACTCATGGTGCTGGGTGCTCATTCTCGGGGTGCTGGGTGCTCAGTACTCAGGTTGCTCAGTACTCTGGGTGCACGGGGCTCAGTACTCATGGTGCTGAGTGCTCAGTACTCAGGGTGCTCGGTGCCCAGTTCTCAGGGTGCTCGGTGCTCAGTGTTTGGGGTGCTGGGTTCTCAGTACTCAGGGTGCTGGGTGCTCAGTGCTCAGGGTGCTGGGTGCTCAGTACTCAGTGCTCAGGATGCTGGATGCTCATTGCTCAGGGTGCTGGGTGCTCAGTGCTCAGGGTGCTCAGTGCTCAGTGCTCAGTACTCAGGGTGCTGGGTGCTCAGTACTCAGGGTGATGGGTGCTCAATGCTCGGGGTACCCGGTGCTCAGTGCTCGGGGTGCTCGGTGCTCAGTACTCAGGGTGCTGAGTGCTCAGTGCTCAGGGTGCTGGGTGCTCAGTGCTCAGGGTGCTGGGTGCTCAGTTCTCGGGGAGCTCGGTGCTCAGTACTCAGGGTGCTGGGTGCTCAGTACTCAGGGTGCTCAGTACTCAGTACTCAGGGTGCTGGGTGCTCAGTGCTTGGGGTGCTGGGTGCTCAGTGCTCAGTACTCAGGGTGTTGGGTGCTCAGTGCTCAGGGTGCTGGGTGCTCAGTACTCAGCGTGCTGGGTGCTCAGTACTCAGGGTGCTGGGTGCTCAGTACTCAGTATGCTGGGTGCTCAGTGCTCGGGGTACCCGGTGCTCAGTGCTCGGGGTGCTCGGTGCTCAGTACTCAGGGTGATGAGTGCTCATTGCTCAGGGTGCTGGGTGCTCAGTGCTCAGGGTGCTAGGTGCTCAGTGCTCAGCGTGCTTGATGCTCAGTACTCAGGGTGCTGGGTGCTCAGTGCTCAGGGTGCTGGGTGCTCAGTGCTCAAAGTGCTGGGTGCTCAGTACTCAGGGTGCTGGGTGCTCAGTACTCAGGGTGCTGGGTGCTCAGTACTCGGGGTGCTGGGTGCTCAGTGCTCAGGGTGCTGGGTGCTCAGTGCTCAGCGTGCTTGATGCTCAGTACTCAGGGTGCTGGGTGCTCAGTGCTTGGGGTGCTGGGTGCTCAGTACTCAGGGTGCTGGGTGCTCAGTGCTCAGGGTTCTGGGTGCTCAGTGCTCAGGGTGCTGGGAGCTCAGTACTCAGTGCTCAGTTTGCTGGGTGCTCAGTGCTCGGGCTGCAGGGTGCTCAGTGCTCAGGGTGCTGGGTGCTCAGTACTCAGGGTGCTGGGTGCACAGTGCTAGGGGTGCTGGGTGCTCAGTGCTCGGGGTATGGGTGCTCAGTATTCAGGGTGCTGGGTGCTCAGTACTCAGGGTGCTGGGTGCTCAGTGCTCAGTGTGCTGGGTGCTCAGTTCTCTGGGTGCTGGGTGCTCAGTTCTCAGGGTGCTGGGTGCTCAGTGCTCTGGGTGCTGGGTGCTCAGTGATCGGGGTGGTGGGTGCTGAGTGCTCAGGGTGCTGGGTGCTCAGTGCTCGGGGTGCTCGGTGCTCAGTGCTCAGGGTCCTGGGTGCTCAGGGCTCGGGGTGCTGGGTGCTCAGTGCTCAGTACTCAGGGTGTTGGGTGCTCAGTGCTCAGGGTGCTGGGTGCTCAGTACTCAGCGTGGTGGGTGCTCAGTACTCAGGGTGCTGGGTGCTCAGTGCTCAGGGTGCTGGGTGCTCAGTGCTCAGGGTGCTGGGTGCTCAGTGCTCGGGGAGCTCGGTTCTCAGTACTCAGGGTGCTGGGTGCTCAGTACTCAGTGCTCGGGGTCCTGGGTGCTCGGTGCTCAGGGTGCTGGGTGCTCAGTACTCAGGGTGCTGGGTGCTCATTCTCGGGGTGCTGGGTGCTCAGTGCTCGGGGTGCTTTGTGCTCAGTGCTCGGGGTGCTGGGGGCTCAGTACTCAGGGTGCTCGGTTCTCAGTACTCAGGGTGCTGGGTGCTCAGTGCTCAGGGTGCTGGGTGCTCAGTGCTCAGGGTGCTGGGTGCTCAGTGCTCGGGGAGCTCGGTGCTCAGTACTCAGGGTGCTGGGTGCTCAGTACTCAGTGCTCGGGGTGCTGGGTGCTCAGTGCTCGGGGTGCTGGGTGGTCAGTGCTCAGTGCTCAGGGTGCTGGGTGCTCAGTGCTCAGTGCTCAGGGTGCTGGTTGTTCAGTACTCAGGGTGCTGGGTGCTCAGTACTCAGGGTGATCTGTTCTCAGTACTCAGGGTGCTGGGTGCTCAGTGCTCGGGGTGCTGGGTGCTCAGTACTCGGGGTGCTCAGTACTCAGGGTGCTGGGTGCTCAGTACTCAGGGTGCTGGGTGCTCAGTGGTCGGGGTGGTCGGTGCTCAGTACTCGGGGTGCTGGGTGCTCAGTACTCGGGGTGCTGGGTGCTCAGTGCTCAGGGTGATCTGTTCTCAGTACTCAGGGTGCTGGGTGCTCAGTGCTCGGGGTGCTGGGTGCTCAGTACTCGGGGTGCTCAGTACTCAGGGTGCTGGGTGCTCAGTACTCAGGGTGCTGGGTGCTCAGTGGTCGGGGTGGTCGCTGCTCAGTACTCGGGGTGCTGGGTGCTCAGTACTCGGGGTGCTGGGTGCTCAGTGCTCAGGGTGCTGGGTGCTCAGTGCTCGGGGTGCTGGGTGCTCAGTGCTCAGGGTGCTGGCTGCTCAGTGCTCAGGGTGCTGGGTGCTCAATACTCAGGGTGCTAGGTGCTCAGTACTCAGGGTGCTCAGTGCTCAGTACTCAGCGTGCTGGGTGCTCAGTGCTCAGGGTCCTCGGTGCTCAGTACTCAGGGTGCTCAGTGCTCAGTACTCAGCGTGCTTTGTGCTCAGTGCTCAATGTGCTGGGTGCTCAGTACTCAGGGTTGCTGGGTGCTCATTACTCAGGGTGCTGGGTGCTCAGTACTCAGGGTGCTGGGTGCTCAGTGCTCGGGGTGCTCGGTGATCAGTACTCAGGGTGCTGGGTGCTCAGTGCTCAGGGTGCTGGTTACTCAGTACTCAGGGTGCTGGGTGCTCAGTGCTCAGGGTGCTGGGTGCTCAGTGCTCACGGTGCTGGGTGCTCAGTGCTCAGGGTGCTGGGTGCTCAGTCCTCAGGGTGCTGGGTGCTCAGTACTCAGGGTGTTTGGTGCTCAGTACTCAGGGTGCTCAGTGCTCAGTACTCAGGGTGCTGGTTGCTCAGTGCTCGGGGTGCTCGGTGCTCAGTACTCAGGGTGCTTGGTGCTCAGTACTCAGGGTGCTGGGTGCTCAGTACTCAGGGTGCTGGGTTTTCATTATTGGGGTGCTGGGTGCTCAGTACTCAGGGTGCTGGGTGCTCAGTGCTCAGGGTGCTGGGTGCTCAGTACTCAGGGTGCTGGGTGCTCAGTACTCAGGGTGCTCGGTGCTCAGTACTCAGGGTGCTGGGTGCTCAGTGTCCAGGGTGCTGGGTACTCAGTACTCAGGGTGCTGGGTGCTCAGTACTCAGGGTGCTGGGTGCTCAGTGCTCAGGGTGCTGGGTGCTCAGTGCTCAGGGTGCTGGGTGCTCAGTACTCAGGGTGCTGGGTGCTCAGTGCTCAGGGTGATCGGTGCTCAGTACTCAGGGTGCTGGGTGCTCAGTGCTCAGGGTGCTGGGTGCTCAGTGCTCAGGGTGCTGGGTGCTCAGTACTCAGGGTGCTGGTTGCTCAGTGCTCGGGGTGCTGGGTGCTCAGTGCTCAGGGTGATTGGTGCTCAGTACTCAGGGTGCTGGGTGCTCAGTGCTCAGGGTGCTGGGTGCTCAGTCCTCAGGGTGCTCAGTGCTCAGGGTGCTGGGTGCTCAGTGCTCGGGGTGCTGGGTGCTCAGTTCTCGGGGAGCTCGGTGCTCAGTACTCAGGGTGCTGGGTGCTCAGTACTCAGGGTGCTCAGTACTCAGTACTCAGGGTGCTGGGTGCTCAGTGCTTGGGGTGCTGGGTGCTCAGTGCTCAGGGTGCTGGGTGCTCAGTACTCAGCGTGCTGGGTGCTCAGTACTCAGGGTGCTGGGTGCTCAGTACTCAGTATGCTGGGTGCTCAGTGCTCGGGGTACCCGGTGCTCAGTGCTCGGGGTGCTCGGTGCTCAGTACTCAGGGTGCTGAGTGCTCATTGCTCAGGGTGCTGGGTGCTCAGTGCTCAGGGTGCTAGGTGCTCAGTGCTCAGCGTGCTTGATGCTCAGTACTCAGGGTGCTGGGTGCTCAGTGCTCAGGGTGCTGGGTGCTCAGTGCTCAAAGTGCTGGGTGCTCAGTACTCAGGGTGCTGGGTGCTCAGTACTCGGGGTGCTGGGTGCTCAGTGCTCAGGGTGCTGGGTGCTCAGTGCTCAGCGTGCTTGACGCTCAGTACTCAGGGTGCTGGGTGCTCAGTGCTCAGCGTGCTTGACGCTCAGTACTCAGGGTGCTGGGTGCTCAGTGCTTGGGGTGTTGGGTGCTCAGTGCTCAGGGTTCTGGGTGCTCAGTGCTCAGGGTGCTGGGAGCTCAGTACTCAGTGCTCAGTTTGCTGGCTGCTCAGTGCTCGGGCTGCAGGGTGCTCAGTGCTCAGGGTGCTGGGTGCTCAGTACTCAGGGTGCTGGGTGCTCAGTACTCGGGGTGCTGGGTGCTCAGTGCTCAGGGTGCTGGGTGCTCAGTGCTCAGCGTGCTTGATGCTCAGTACTCAGGGTGCTGGGTGCTCAGTGCTTGGGGTGCTAGGTGCTCAGTACTCAGGGTGCTGGGTGCTCAGTGCTCAGGGTTCTGGGTGCTCAGTGCTCAGGGTGCTGGGAGCTCAGTACTCAGTGCTCAGTTTGCTGGGTGCTCAGTGCTCGGGCTGCAGGGTGCTCAGTGCTCAAAGTGCTGGGTGCTCAGTACTCAGGGTGCTGGGTGCACAGTGCTAGGGGTGCTGGGTGCTCAGTGCTCGGGGTCTGGGTGCTCAGTACTCAGGGTGCTGGGTGCTCAGTACTCAGGGTGCTGGGTGCTCAGTGCTCAGTGTGCTGGGTGCTCAGTTCTCTGGGTGCTGGGTGCTCAGTTCTCAGGGTGCTGGGTGCTCAGTGCTCTGGGTGCTGGGTGCTCAGTGATCGGGGTGATGGGTGCTGAGTGCTCAGGGTGCTGGGTGCTCAGTGCTCGGGGTGCTCGGTGCTCAGTGCTCAGGGTCCTGGGTGCTCAGGGCTCGGGGTGCTGGGTGCTCAGTGCTCAGTACTCAGGGTGTTGGGTGCTCAGTGCTCAGGGTGCTGGGTGCTCAGTACTCAGCGTGGTGGGTGCTCAGTACTCAGGGTGCTGGGTGCTCAGTGCTCAGGGTGCTGGGTGCTCAGTGCTCAGGGTGCTGGGTGCTCAGTGCTCGGGGAGCTCGGTGCTCAGTACTCAGGGTGCTGGGTGCTCAGTACTCAGTGCTCGGGGTCCTGGGTGCTCGGTGCTCAGGGTGCTGGGTGCTCAGTACTCAGGGTGCTGGGTGCTCATTCTCGGGGTGCTGGGTGCTCAGTGCTCGGGCTGCTTTGTGCTCAGTGCTCGGGGTGCTGGGGGCTCAGTACTCAGGGTGCTCGGTTCTCAGTACTCAGGGTGCTGGGTGCTCAGTGCTCAGGGTGCTGGGTGCTCAGTGCTCAGGGTGCTGGGTGCTCAGTGCTCGGGGAGCTCGGTGCTCAGTACCCAGGGTGCTGGGTGCTCAGTACTCAGTGCTCGGGGTGCTGGGTGCTCAGTGCTCGGGGTGCTGGGTGGTCAGTGCTCAGTGCTCAGGGTGCTGGGTGCTCAGTGCTCAGTGCTCAGGGTGCTGGGTGTTCAGTACTCAGGGTGCTGGGTGCTCAGTACTCAGGGTGATCTCTTCTCAGTACTCAGGGTGCTGGGTGCTCAGTGCTCGGGGTGCTGGGTGCTCAGTACTCGGGGTGCTCAGTACTCAGTGTGCTGGGTGCTCAGTGGTCGGGGTGGTCGGTGCTCAGTACTCGGGGTGCTGGGTGCTCATTACTCGGGGTGCTGGGTGCTCAGTGCTCAGGGTGATCTGTTCTCAGTACTCAGGGTGCTGGGTGCTCAGTGCTCGGGGTGCTGGGTGCTCAGTACTCGGGGTGCTCAGTACTCAGGGTGCTGGGTGCTCAGTACTCAGGGTGCTGGGTGCTCAGTGCTCAGGGTGCTCGGTGCTCTGTACGTTGGGTGCTCAGTACTCAGGGTGCTGGGTGCTCAGTGCTCAGGGTGCTGGGTGCTCAGTACTCAGGGTGCTGGGTGCTCAGTGCTCAGTACTCAGGTTGCTCAGTGCTCAGTGCTCGGGGTGCTGGGTGCTCAGTACTCAGGGTGCTGGGTGCTCAGTACTCAGGGTGCTGGGTGCTCAGTGCTCAGTACTCAGCGTGCTGGGTGCTCAGTGCTCGGGGTGCTGGGTCCTCAGTGCTCAGGGTGCTGGGTGCTCAGTACTCAGGGTGCTGGGTGCTCAGTGCTCGGGGTGCTGGGTCCTCAGTGCTCAGGGTGCTCAATGCTCAGTGCTCGGGGTGCTGGGTGCTCAGTGCTCGGGGTGCTCTGTGCTCAGTGCTCAGGGTGCTGGTTGCTCAGTACTCAGTGTGCTCAGTGCTCAGGGTGCTGGGTGCTCAGAACTTAGGGTGCTGGGTGCTCAGTACTCAGGGTGCTGGGTGCTCAGTACTCAGGGTGCTTGGTGCTCAGTACTCAGGGTGCTGGGTGCTCAGTGCTCAGGGTGCTCGGTGCTCAGTACTCATGGTGCTGGGTGCTCATTCTCGGGGTGCTGGGTGCTCAGTACTCAGGTTGCTCAGTACTCTGGGTGCACGGGGCTCAGTACTCATGGTGCTGAGTGCTCAGTACTCAGGGTGCTCGGTGCCCAGTTCTCAATGTGCTCGGTGCTCAGTGTTTGGGGTGCTGGGTTCTCAGTACTCAGGGTGCTGGGTGCTCAGTGCTCAGGGTGCTGGGTGCTCAGTACTCAGTGCTCAGGATGCTGGATGCTCATTGCTCAGGGTGCTGGGTGCTCAGTGCTCAGGGTGCTCAGTGCTCAGTGCTCAGTACTCAGGGTGCTGGGTGCTCAGTACTCAGGGTGCTGGGTGCTCAATGCTCGGGGTACCCGGTGCTCAGTGCTCGGGGTGCTCGGTGCTCAGTACTCAGGGTGCTGAGTGCTCAGTGCTCAGGGTGCTGGGTGCTCAGTGCTCAGGGTGCTGGGTGCTCAGTTCTCGGGGAGCTCGGTGCTCAGTACTCAGGGTGCTGGGTGCTCAGTACTCAGGGTGCTCAGTACTCAGTACTCAGGGTGCTGGGTGCTCAGTGCTTGGGGTGCTGGGTGCTCAGTGCTCAGTACTCAGGGTGTTGGGTGCTCAGTGCTCAGGGTGCTGGGTGCTCAGTACTCAGCGTGCTGGGTGCTCAGTACTCAGGGTGCTGGGTGCTCAGTACTCAGTATGCTGGGTGCTCAGTGCTCGGGGTACCCGGTGCTCAGTGCTCGGGGTGCTCGGTGCTCAGTACTCAGGGTGCTGAGTGCTCATTGCTCAGGGTGCTGGGTGCTCAGTGCTCAGGGTGCTAGGTGCTCAGTGCTCAGCGTGCTTGATGCTCAGTACTCAGGGTGCTGGGTGCTCAGTGCTCAGGGTGCTGGGTGCTCAGTGCTCAAAGTGCTGGTTGCTCAGTACTCAGGGTGCTGGGTGCTCAGTACTCAGGGTGCTGGGTGCTCAGTACTCGGGGTGCTGGGTGCTCAGTGCTCAGGGTGCTGGGTGCTCAGTGCTCAGCGTGCTTGATGCTCAGTACTCAGGGTGCTGGGTGCTCAGTGCTTGGGGTGCTGGGTGCTCAGTACTCAGGGTGCTGGGTGCTCAGTGCTCAGGGTTCTGGGTGCTCAGTGCTCAGGGTGCTGGGAGCTCAGTACTCAGTGCTCAGTTTGCTGGGTGCTCAGTGCTCGGGCTGCAGGGTGCTCAGTGCTCAGGGTGCTGGATGCTCAGTACTCAGGGTGCTGGGTGCACAGTGCTAGGGGTGCTGGGTGCTCAGTGCTCGGGGTCTGGGTGCTCAGTATTCAGGGTGCTGGGTGCTCAGTACTCAGGGTGCTGGGTGCTCAGTGCTCAGTGTGCTGGGTGCTCAGTTCTCTGGGTGCTGGGTGCTCAGTTCTCAGGGTGCTGGGTGCTCAGTGCTCTGGGTGCTGGGTGCTCAGTGATCGGGGTGGTGGGTGCTGAGTGCTCAGGGTGCTGGGTGCTCAGTGCTCGGGGTGCTCGGTGCTCAGTGCTCAGGGTCCTGGGTGCTCAGGGCTCGGGGTGCTGGGTGCTCAGTGCTCAGTACTCAGGGTGTTGTGTGCTCAGTGCTCAGGGTGCTGGGTGCTCAGTACTCAGCGTGGTGGGTGCTCAGTACTCAGGGTGCTGGGTGCTCAGTGCTCAGGGTGCTGGGTGCTCAGTGCTCAGGGTGCTGGGTGCTCAGTGCTCGGGGAGCTCGGTTCTCAGTACTCAGGGTGCTGGGTGCTCAGTACTCAGTGCTCGGGGTCCTGGGTGCTCGGTGCTCAGGGTGCTGGGTGCTCAGTACTCAGGGTGCTGGGTGCTCATTCTCGGGGTGCTGGGTGCTCAGTGCTCGGGGTGCTTTGTGCTCAGTGCTCGGGGTGCTGGGGGCTCAGTACTCAGGGTGCTCGGTTCTCAGTACTCAGGGTGCTGGGTGCTCAGTGCTCAGGGTGCTGGGTGCTCAGTGCTCAGGGTGCTGGGTGCTCAGTGCTCGGGGAGCTCGGTGCTCAGTACTCAGGGTGCTGGGTGCTCAGTACTCAGTGCTCGGGGTGCTGGGTGCTCAGTGCTCGGGGTGCTGGGTGGTCAGTGCTCAGTGCTCAGGGTGCTGGGTGCTCAGTGCTCAGTGCTCAGGGTGCTGGGTGTTCAGTACTCAGGGTGCTGGGTGCTCAGTACTCAGGGTGATCTGTTCTCAGTACTCAGGGTGCTGGGTGCTCAGTGCTCGGGGTGCTGGGTGCTCAGTACTCGGGGTGCTCAGTACTCAGGGTGCTGGGTGCTCAGTACTCAGGGTGCTGGGTGCTCAGTGGTCGGGGTGGTCGGTGCTCAGTACTCGGGGTGCTGGGTGCTCAGTACTCGGGGTGCTGGGTGCTCAGTGCTCAGGGTGATCTGTTCTCAGTACTCAGGGTGCTGGGTGCTCAGTGCTCGGGGTGCTGGGTGCTCAGTACTCGGGGTGCTCAGTACTCAGGGTGCTGGGTGCTCAGTACTCAGGGTGCTGGGTGCTCAGTGGTCGGGGTGGTCGCTGCTCAGTACTCGGGGTGCTGGGTGCTCAGTACTCGGGGTGCTGGGAGCTCAGTGCTCAGGGTGCTGGGTGCTCAGTGCTCGGGGTGCTGGGTGCTCAGTGCTCAGGGTGCTGGCTGCTCAGTGCTCAGGGTGCTGGGTGCTCAATACTCAGGGTGCTAGGTGCTCAGTACTCAGGGTGCTCAGTGCTCAGTACTCAGCGTGCTGGGTGCTCAGTGCTCAGGGTCCTCGGTGCTCAGTACTCAGGGTGCTCAGTGCTCAGTACTCAGCGTGCTTTGTGCTCAGTGCTCAATGTGCTGGGTGCTCAGTACTCAGGGTTGCTGGGTGCTCAGTACTCAGGGTGCTGGGTGCTCAGTACTCAGGGTGCTGGGTGCTCAGTGCTCGGGGTGCTCGGTGATCAGTACTCAGGGTGCTGGGTGCTCAGTGCTCAGGGTGCTGGTTACTCAGTACTCAGGGTGCTGGGTGCTCAGTGCTCAGGGTGCTGGGTGCTCAGTGCTCACGGTGCTGGGTGCTCAGTGCTCAGGGTGCTGGGTGCTCAGTCCTCAGGGTGCTGGGTGCTCAGTACTCAGGGTGTTTGGTGCTCAGTACTCAGGGTGCTCAGTGCTCAGTACTCAGGGTGCTGGTTGCTCAGTGCTCGGGGTGCTCGGTGCTCAGTACTCAGGGTGCTTGGTGCTCAGTACTCAGGGTGCTGGGTGCTCAGTACTCAGGGTGCTGGGTTTTCATTATTGGGGTGCTGAGTGCTCAGTACTCAGGGTGCTGGGTGCTCAGTGCTCAGGGTGCTGGGTGCTCAGTACTCAGGGTGCTGGGTGCTCAGTACTCAGGGTGCTCGGTGCTCAGTACTCAGGGTGCTGGGTGCTCAGTGTCCAGGGTGCTGGGTACTCAGTACTCAGGGTGCTTGGTGCTCAGTACTCAGGGTGCTGGGTGCTCAGTGCTCTGGGTGCTGGGTGCTCAGTGCTCAGGGTGCTGGGTGCTCAGTACTCAGGGTGCTGGGTGCTCAGTGCTCAGGGTGATCGGTGCTCAGTACTCAGGGTGCTGGGTGCTCAGTGCTCAGGGTGCTGGGTGCTCAGTGCTCAGGGTGCTGGGTGCTCAGTACTCAGGGTGCTGGTTGCTCAGTGCTCGGGGTGCTGGGTGCTCAGTGCTCAGGGTGATCGGTGCTCAGTACTCAGGGTGCTGGGTGCTCAGTGCTCAGGGTGCTGGGTGCTCAGTCCTCAGGGTGCTCAGTGCTCAGGGTGCTGGGTGCTCAGTGCTCGGGGTGCACGGTGCTCAGTACTCAGTGTGCTGAGTGCTCAGTACTCAGGGTGCTGGGTGCTCAGTACTCATGGTGCTGGGTGCTCAGTACTCAGGGGGCTGGGTGCTCAGTGCTCAGGGTGCTGGGTGCTCAGTGCTCAGGGTGCTGGGTGCTCAGTGCTCGGGGTGCTGGGTGCTCAGTGCTCGGGGTGCTGGGTGGTCAGTGCTCAGTGCTCAGGGTGCTGGGTGCTCAGTACTCAGGGTGCTGGGTGCTCAGTACTCAGGGTGCTGGGTGCTCAGTTCTCAGGGTGCTGGGTGCTCAGTACTCTGGGTGTTGGGTGCTCAATACTCAGGGTGCTGGGTGCTCAGTGCTTGGGGTGCTGGGTGCTCAGTGCTCAGGGTGCTGGGTGCTCAGTGCTTAGGGTGCTGGGTGCTCAGTACTCAGGGTGCTGGGTGCTCAGTCCTCAGGGTGCTGGGTGCTCAGTTCTCAGGGTGCTGGGTGCTCAGTACTCTGGGTGTTGGGTGCTCAGTTCTCAGGGTGCTGGGTGCTCAGTGCTCGGGGTGCTGAGTGCTCAGTGCTCAGGGTGCTGTGTGCTCAGTGCTCAGGGTGCTGGGTGCTCAGTACTCAGGGTGCTGGGTGCTCAGTCCTCGGGGTGCTCCGTGCTCAGTGCTCAGGGTGCTGGGTGCTCAGTACTCAGGGTGCTCGGTGCTCAGTACTCAAGGTGCTGGATGCTCAGTGTTCAGGGTGCTGGGTGCTCAGTCCTCGGTGTGCTCCGTGCTCAGTGCTCAGGGTGCTGGGTGCTCAGTACTCAGGGTGCTGGGTGCTCAGTACTCAGGGTGCTGGGTGCCCAGTCCTCGGGGTGCTCCGTGCTCAGTGCTCAGGGTGCTGGGTGCTCAGTACTCAGGGTGCTCGGTGCTCAGTACTCACGGTTTTCAGTGCTCAGGGTGCTGGGTGCTCAGTACTCAGGGTGCTCAGTGCTCAGTATTCGGGGTGCTGGGTGCTCAGTACTCAGGGTGCTCAGTGCTCAGTACTCGGGGTGCTGGGTGCTCAGTGCTCAGTGTTCTCAGTGCTCAGTGCTCGGGGTGCTGGGTGCGCAGTGCTCGGGGCGCTGGGTGCTCAGTGCTCGGGGTGCTGGGTGCTCAGTACTCAGGGTGCTGTGTGCTCAGTGCTCAGTACTCAGCGTGCTGGGTGCTCAGTGCTCAGAGTGTTTGTGCTCAGTACTCAGGGTGCTGGGTGCTCAGTGCTCAGTGCTCAGGGTGCTCAGTGCTCAGGGTGCTCAGTGCTCAGGGTGCTGGGTGCTCAGGGTGCTGGGTGCTCAGTGCTCGGGGTGCTGGGTGCTCAGTGCTCAGTGCTCAGGGTGCTGGGTGCTCAGTGCTCAGT
Source organism: Microtus oregoni (assembly GCF_018167655.1). Classification (NCBI taxonomy): domain Eukaryota; kingdom Metazoa; phylum Chordata; class Mammalia; order Rodentia; family Cricetidae; genus Microtus; species Microtus oregoni. Next base: position 36,357 of record NW_024543574.1, read on the forward strand.
GCTCAGGGTGCTGGGTGTTCAGTACTCAGGGTGCTCTGTGCTCAGTGCTCAGGGTGCTGGGTGCTCAGTACTCAGGGTGCTGGGTGCTCAGTACTCAGGTTGCTCAGTGCTCAGTGCTCAGGGTGCTGGGTGCTCAGTGCTCAGTGCTCAGGGTGCTGGGTGTTCAGTACTCAGGGTGCTCGGTGCTCAGTGCTCAGGGTGCTGGGTGCTCAGTACTCAGGGTGCTGGGTGCTCAGTACTCAGGGTGCTGGGTGCTCAGTACTCTAGTGCTGGGTGCTCAGTACTCAGGGTGCTGGGTGCTCAGTGCTCAGGGTGCTGGGTGCTCAGTCCTCAGGGTGCTGGGTGCTCAGTACTCAGGGTGTTTGGTGCTCAGTACTCAGGGTGCTGGGTGCTCAGTGCTCAGGGTGCTGGGTGCTCAGTACTCAGGGTGCTGGGTGCTCAGTACTCTAGTGCTGGGTGCTCAGTACTCAGGGTGCTTGGTGCTCAGTACTCAGGGTGCTGGGTGCTCAGTACTCAGGGTGCTGGGTTCTCATTATTGGGGTGCTGGGTGCTCAGTACTCAGGGTGCTGGGTGCTCAGTGCTCAGGGTGCTGGGTGCTCAGTACTCAGGGTGCTGGGTGCTCAGTACTCAGGGTGCTCGGTGCTCAGTACTCAGGGTGCTGGGTGCTCAGTGCTCAGGGTGCTGGGTACTCAGTACTCAGGGTGCTGGGTGCTCAGTGCTCAGGGTGCTGGGTGCTCAGTACTCAGGGTGCTGGGTGCTCAGTACTCAGGGTGCTGGGTGCTCAGTGCTCAGGGTGATCGGTGCTCAGTACTCAGGGTGCTCAGTGCTCAGTGCTCAGGGTGCTGGGTGCTCAGTGCTCAGGGTGCTGGGTGCTCAGTACTCAGGGTGCTAGGTGCTCAGTGCTCGGGGTGCTGGGTGCTCAGTGCTCAGGGTGATCGGTGCTCAGTACTCGGGGTGCTGGGTGCTCAGTACTCATTGTGCTGGGTGCTCAGTGGTCGGGGTGGTCGGTGCTCAGTACTCGGGGTGCTGGGTGCTCATTACTCGGGGTGCTGGGTGCTCAGTGCTCAGGGTGATCTGTTCTCAGTACTCAGGGTGCTGGGTGCTCAGTGCTCGGGGTGCTGGGTGCTCAGTACTCGGGGTGCTCAGTACTCAGGGTGCTGGGTGCTCAGTACTCAGGGTGCTGGGTGCTCAGTGCTCAGGGTGCTCGGTGCTCTGTACGTTGGGTGCTCAGTACTCAGGGTGCTGGGTGCTCAGTGCTCAGGGTGCTGGGTGCTCAGTACTCAGGGTGCTGGGTGCTCAGTGCTCAGTACTCAGGTTGCTCAGTGCTCAGTGCTCGGGGTGCTGGGTGCTCAGTACTCAGGGTGCTGGGTGCTCAGTACTCAGGGTGCTGGGTGCTCAGTGCTCAGTACTCAGCGTGCTGGGTGCTCAGTGCTCGGGGTGCTGGGTCCTCAGTGCTCAGGGTGCTGGGTGCTCAGTACTCAGGGTGCTGGGTGCTCAGTGCTCGGGGTGCTGGGTCCTCAGTGCTCAGGGTGCTCAATGCTCAGTGCTCGGGGTGCTGGGTGCTCAGTGCTCGGGGTGCTGGGTGCTCAGTGCTCAGGGTGCTGGTTGCTCAGTACTCAGTGTGCTCAGTGCTCAGGGTGCTGGGTGCTCAGAACTCAGGGTGCTGGGTGCTCAGTACTCAGGGTGCTGGGTTCTCAGTACTCAGGGTGCTTGGTGCTCAGTACTCAGGGTGCTGGGTGCTCAGTGCTCAGGGTGCTCGGTGCTCAGTACTCATGGTGCTGGGTGCTTATTCTCGGGGTGCTGGGTGCTCAGTACTCAGGTTGCTCAGTACTCTGGGTGCACGGGGCTCAGTACTCATGGTGCTGAGTGCTCAGTACTCAGGGTGCTCGGTGCCCAGTTCTCAGGGTGCTCGGTGCTCAGTGTTTGGGGTGCTGGGTTCTCAGTACTCAGGGTGCTGGGTGCTCAGTGCTCAGGGTGCTGGGTGCTCAGTACTCAGTGCTCAGGATGCTGGATGCTCATTGCTCAGGGTGCTGGGTGCTCAGTGCTCAGGGTGCTCAGTGCTCAGTGCTCAGTACTCAGGGTGCTGGGTGCTCAGTACTCAGGGTGCTGGGTGCTCAATGCTCGGGGTACCCGGTGCTCAGTGCTCGGGGTGCTCGGTGCTCAGTACTCAGGGTGCTGAGTGCTCAGTGCTCAGGGTGCTGGGTGCTCAGTGCTCAGGGTGCTGGGTGCTCAGTTCTCGGGGAGCTCGGTGCTCAGTACTCAGGGTGCTGGGTGCTCAGTACTCAGGGTGCTCAGTACTCAGTACTCAGTATGCTGGGTGCTCAGTGCTCAGGGTGCTAGGTGCTCAGTGCTCAGCGTGCTTGATGCTCAGTACTCAGGGTGCTGGGTGCTCAGTACTCAGTATGCTGGGTGCTCAGTGCTCGGGGTACCCGGTGCTCAGTGCTCGGGGTGCTCGGTGCTCAGTACTCAGGGTGCTGAGTGCTCATTGCTCAGGGTGCTGGGTGCTCAGTGCTCAGGGTGCTAGGTGCTCAGTGCTCAGCGTGCTTGATGCTCAGTACTCAGGGTGCTGGGTGCTCAGTGCTCAGGGTGCTGGGTGCTCAGTGCTCAAAGTGCTGGGTGCTCAGTACTCAGGGTGCTGGGTGCTCAGTACTCAGGGTGCTGGGTGCTCAGTACTCGGGGTGCTGGGTGCTCAGTGCTCAGGGTGCTGGGTGCTCAGTGCTCAGCGTGCTTGACGCTCAGTACTCAGGGTGCTGGGTGCTCAGTGCTTGGGGTGTTGGGTGCTCAGTACTCAGGGTGCTGGGTGCTCAGTGCTCAGGGTTCTGGGTGCTCAGTGCTCAGGGTGCTGGGAGCTCAGTACTCAGTGCTCAGTTTGCTGGGTGCTCAGTGCTCGGGCTGCAGGGTGCTCAGTGCTCAGGGTGCTGGGTGCTCAGTACTCAGGGTGCTGGGTGCACAGTGCTAGGGGTGCTGGGTGCTCAGTGCTCGGGGTCTGGGTGCTCAGTATTCAGGGTGCTGGGTGCTCAGTACTCAGGGTGCTGGGTGCTCAGTGCTCAGTGTGCTGGGTGCTCAGTTCTCTGGGTGCTGGGTGCTCAGTTCTCAGGGTGCTGGGTGCTCAGTGCTCTGGGTGCTGGGTGCTCAGTGATCGGGGTGGTGGGTGCTGAGTGCTCAGGGTGCTGGGTGCTCAGTGCTCGGGGTGCTCGGTGCTCAGTGCTCAGGGTCCTGGGTGCTCAGGGCTCGGGGTGCTGGGTGCTCAGTGCTCAGTACTCAGGGTGTTGGGTGCTCAGTGCTCAGGGTGCTGGGTGCTCAGTACTCAGCGTGGTGGGTGCTCAGTACTCAGGGTGCTGGGTGCTCAGTGCTCAGGGTGCTGGGTGCTCAGTGCTCAGGGTGCTGGGTGCTCAGTGCTCGGGGAGCTCGGTTCTCAGTACTCAGGGTGCTGGGTGCTCAGTACTCAGTGCTCGGGGTCCTGGGTGCTCGGTGCTCAGGGTGCTGGGTGCTCAGTACTCAGGGTGCTGGGTGCTCATTCTCGGGGTGCTGGGTGTTCAGTGCTCGGGGTGCTTTGTGCTCAGTGCTCGGGGTGCTGGGGGCTCAGTACTCAGGGTGCTCGGTTCTCAGTACTCAGGGTGCTGGGTGCTCAGTGCTCAGGGTGCTGGGTGCTCAGTACTCAGGGTGCTGGGTGCTCAGTACTCAGTGCTCGGGGTGCTGGGTGCTCAGTGCTCGGGGTGCTGGGTGGTCAGTGCTCAGTGCTCAGGGTGCTGGATGCTCAGTGCTCAGTGCTCAGGGTGCTGGGTGTTCAGTACTCAGGGTGCTGGGTGCTCAGTACTCAGGGTGATCTCTTCTCAGTACTCAGGGTGCTGGGTGCTCAGTGCTCGGGGTGCTGGGTGCTCAGTACTCGGGGTGCTCAGTACTCAGGGTGCTGGGTGCTCAGTACTCAGGGTGCTGGGTGCTCAGTGGTCGGGGTGGTCGGTGCTCAGTACTCGGGGTGCTGGGTGCTCAGTACTCGGGGTGCTGGGTGCTCAGTGCTCAGGGTGATCTGTTCTCAGTACTCAGGGTGCTGGGTGCTCAGTGCTCGGGGTGCTGGGTGCTCAGTACTCGGGGTGCTCAGTACTCAGGGTGCTGGATGCTCAGTACTCAGGGTGCTGGGTGCTCAGTGGTCGGGGTGGTCGCTGCTCAGTACTCGGGGTGCTGGGTGCTCAGTACTCGGGGTGCTGGGTGCTCAGTGCTCAGGGTGCTGGGTGCTCAGTGCTCGGGGTGCTGGGTGCTCAGTGCTGAGGGTGCTGGCTGCTCAGTGCTCAGGGTGCTGGGTGCTCAATACTCAGGGTGCTAGGTGCTCAGTACTCAGGGTGCTCAGTGCTCAGTACTCAGCATGCTGGGTGCTCAGTGCTCAGGGTCCTCGGTGCTCAGTACTCAGGATGCGCAGTGCTCAGTACTCAGCGTGCTTTGTGCTCAGTGCTCAATGTGATGGGTGATCAGTACTCAGGGTTGCTGGGTGCTCAGTACTCAGGGTGCTGGGTGCTCAGTACTCAGGGTGCTGGGTGCTCAGTGCTCGGGGTGCTCGGTGATCAGTACTCAGGGTGCTGGGTGCTCAGTGCTCAGGGTGCTGGTTACTCAGTACTCAGGGTGCTGGGTGCTCAGTGCTCAGGGTGCTGGGTGCTCAGTGCTCACGGTGCTGGGTGCTCAGTGCTCAGGGTGCTGGGTGCTCAGTCCTCAGGGTGCTGGGTGCTCAGTACTCAGGGTGTTTGGTGCTCAGTACTCAGGGTGCTCAGTGCTCAGTACTCAGGGTGCTGGTTGCTCAGTGCTCGGGGTGCTCGGTGCTCAGTACTCAGGGTGCTTGGTGCTCAGTACTCAGGGTGCTGGGTGCTCAGTACTCAGGGTGCTGGGTTTTCATTATTGGGGTGCTGGGTGCTCAGTACTCAGGGTGCTGGGTGCTCAGTGCTCAGGGTGCTGGGTGCTCAGTACTCAGGGTGCTGGGTGCTCAGTACTCAGGGTGCTCGGTGCTCAGTACTCAGGGTGCTGGGTGCTCAGTGTCCAGGGTGCTGGGTACTCAGTACTCAGGGTGCTGGGTGCTCAGTACTCAGGGTGCTCAGTACTCAGTACTCAGTATGCTGGGTGCTCAGTGCTCAGGGTGCTAGGTGCTCAGTGCTCAGCGTGCTTGATGCTCAGTACTCAGGGTGCTGGGTGCTCAGTACTCAGTATGCTGGGTGCTCAGTGCTCGGGGTACCCGGTGCTCAGTGCTCGGGGTGCTCGGTGCTCAGTACTCAGGGTGCTGAGTGCTCATTGCTCAGGGTGCTGGGTGCTCAGTGCTCAGGGTGCTAGGTGCTCAGTGCTCAGCGTGCTTGATGCTCAGTACTCAGGGTGCTGGGTGCTCAGTGCTCAGGGTGCTGGGTGCTCAGTGCTCAAAGTGCTGGGTGCTCAGTACTCAGGGTGCTGGGTGCTCAGTACTCAGGGTGCTGGGTGCTCAGTACTCGGGGTGCTGGGTGCTCAGTGCTCAGGGTGCTGGGTGCTCAGTGCTCAGCGTGCTTGACGCTCAGTACTCAGGGTGCTGGGTGCTCAGTGCTTGGGGTGTTGGGTGCTCAGTACTCAGGGTGCTGGGTGCTCAGTGCTCAGGGTTCTGGGTGCTCAGTGCTCAGGGTGCTGGGAGCTCAGTACTCAGTGCTCAGTTTGCTGGGTGCTCAGTGCTCGGGCTGCAGGGTGCTCAGTGCTCAGGGTGCTGGGTGCTCAGTACTCAGGGTGCTGGGTGCACAGTGCTAGGGGTGCTGGGTGCTCAGTGCTCGGGGTCTGGGTGCTCAGTATTCAGGGTGCTGGGTGCTCAGTACTCAGGGTGCTGGGTGCTCAGTGCTCAGTGTGCTGGGTGCTCAGTTCTCTGGGTGCTGGGTGCTCAGTTCTCAGGGTGCTGGGTGCTCAGTGCTCTGGGTGCTGGGTGCTCAGTGATCGGGGTGGTGGGTGCTGAGTGCTCAGGGTGCTGGGTGCTCAGTGCTCGGGGTGCTCGGTGCTCAGTGCTCAGGGTCCTGGGTGCTCAGGGCTCGGGGTGCTGGGTGCTCAGTGCTCAGTACTCAGGGTGTTGGGTGCTCAGTGCTCAGGGTGCTGGGTGCTCAGTACTCAGCGTGGTGGGTGCTCAGTACTCAGGGTGCTGGGTGCTCAGTGCTCAGGGTGCTGGGTGCTCAGTGCTCAGGGTGCTGGGTGCTCAGTGCTCGGGGAGCTCGGTTCTCAGTACTCAGGGTGCTGGGTGCTCAGTACTCAGTGCTCGGGGTCCTGGGTGCTCGGTGCTCAGGGTGCTGGGTGCTCAGTACTCAGGGTGCTGGGTGCTCATTCTCGGGGTGCTGGGTGTTCAGTGCTCGGGGTGCTTTGTGCTCAGTGCTCGGGGTGCTGGGGGCTCAGTACTCAGGGTGCTCGGTTCTCAGTACTCAGGGTGCTGGGTGCTCAGTGCTCAGGGTGCTGGGTGCTCAGTACTCAGGGTGCTGGGTGCTCAGTACTCAGTGCTCGGGGTGCTGGGTGCTCAGTGCTCGGGGTGCTGGGTGGTCAGTGCTCAGTGCTCAGGGTGCTGGATGCTCAGTGCTCAGTGCTCAGGGTGCTGGGTGTTCAGTACTCAGGGTGCTGGGTGCTCAGTACTCAGGGTGATCTCTTCTCAGTACTCAGGGTGCTGGGTGCTCAGTGCTCGGGGTGCTGGGTGCTCAGTACTCGGGGTGCTCAGTACTCAGGGTGCTGGGTGCTCAGTACTCAGGGTGCTGGGTGCTCAGTGGTCGGGGTGGTCGGTGCTCAGTACTCGGGGTGCTGGGTGCTCAGTACTCGGGGTGCTGGGTGCTCAGTGCTCAGGGTGATCTGTTCTCAGTACTCAGGGTGCTGGGTGCTCAGTGCTCGGGGTGCTGGGTGCTCAGTACTCGGGGTGCTCAGTACTCAGGGTGCTGGATGCTCAGTACTCAGGGTGCTGGGTGCTCAGTGGTCGGGGTGGTCGCTGCTCAGTACTCGGGGTGCTGGGTGCTCAGTACTCGGGGTGCTGGGTGCTCAGTGCTCAGGGTGCTGGGTGCTCAGTGCTCGGGGTGCTGGGTGCTCAGTGCTGAGGGTGCTGGCTGCTCAGTGCTCAGGGTGCTGGGTGCTCAATACTCAGGGTGCTAGGTGCTCAGTACTCAGGGTGCTCAGTGCTCAGTACTCAGCATGCTGGGTGCTCAGTGCTCAGGGTCCTCGGTGCTCAGTACTCAGGATGCGCAGTGCTCAGTACTCAGCGTGCTTTGTGCTCAGTGCTCAATGTGATGGGTGATCAGTACTCAGGGTTGCTGGGTGCTCAGTACTCAGGGTGCTGGGTGCTCAGTACTCAGGGTGCTGGGTGCTCAGTGCTCGGGGTGCTCGGTGATCAGTACTCAGGGTGCTGGGTGCTCAGTGCTCAGGGTGCTGGTTACTCAGTACTCAGGGTGCTGGGTGCTCAGTGCTCAGGGTGCTGGGTGCTCAGTGCTCACGGTGCTGGGTGCTCAGTGCTCAGGGTGCTGGGTGCTCAGTCCTCAGGGTGCTGGGTGCTCAGTACTCAGGGTGTTTGGTGCTCAGTACTCAGGGTGCTCAGTGCTCAGTACTCAGGGTGCTGGTTGCTCAGTGCTCGGGGTGCTCGGTGCTCAGTACTCAGGGTGCTTGGTGCTCAGTACTCAGGGTGCTGGGTGCTCAGTACTCAGGGTGCTGGGTTTTCATTATTGGGGTGCTGGGTGCTCAGTACTCAGGGTGCTGGGTGCTCAGTGCTCAGGGTGCTGGGTGCTCAGTACTCAGGGTGCTGGGTGCTCAGTACTCAGGGTGCTCGGTGCTCAGTACTCAGGGTGCTGGGTGCTCAGTGTCCAGGGTGCTGGGTACTCAGTACTCAGGGTGCTGGGTGCTCAGTACTCAGGGTGCTGGGTGCTCAGTGCTCAGGGTGCTGGGTGCTCAGTGCTCAGGGTGCTGGGTGCTCAGTACTCAGGGTGCTGGGTGCTCAGTGCTCAGGGTGATCGGTGCTCAGTACTCAGGGTGCTGGGTGCTCAGTGCTCAGGGTGCTGGGTGCTCAGTGCTCAGGGTGCTGGGTGCTCAGTACTCAGGGTGCTGGTTGCTCAGTGCTCGGGGTGCTGGGTGCTCAGTGCTCAGGGTGATCGGTGCTCAGTACTCAGGGTGCTGGGTGCTCAGTGCTCAGGGTGCTGGGTGCTCAGTCCTCAGGGTGCTCAGTGCTCAGGGTGCTGGGTGCTCAGTGCTCGGGGTGCACGGTGCTCAGTACTCAGTGTGCTGAGTGCTCAGTACTCAGGGTGCTGGGTGCTCAGTACTCATGGTGCTGGGTGCTCAGTACTCAGGGGGCTGGGTGCTCAGTGCTCAGGGTGCTGGGTGCTCAGTGCTCAGGGTGCTGGGTGCTCAGTGCTCGGGGTGCTGGGTGCTCAGTGCTCGGGGTGCTGGGTGGTCAGTGCTCAGTGCTCAGGGTGCTGGGTGCTCAGTACTCAGGGTGCTGGGTGCTCAGTACTCAGGGTGCTGGGTGCTCAGTTCTCAGGGTGCTGGGTGCTCAGTACTCTGGGTGTTGGGTGCTCAGTACTCAGGGTGCTGGGTGCTCAGTGCTTGGGGTGCTGGGTGCTCAGTGCTCAGGGTGCTGGGTGCTCAGTGCTTAGGGTGCTGGGTGCTCAGTACTCAGGGTGCTGGGTGCTCAGTCCTCAGGGTGCTGGGTGCTCAGTTCTCAGGGTGCTGGGTGCTCAGTACTCTGGGTGTTGGGTGCTCAGTTCTCAGGGTGCTGGGTGCTCAGTGCTCGGGGTGCTGAGGGCTCAGTGCTCAGGGTGCTGTGTGCTCAGTGCTCAGGGTGCTGGGTGCTCAGTACTCAGGGTGCTGGGTGCTCAGTCCTCGGGGTGCTCCGTGCTCAGTGCTCAGGGTGCTGGGTGCTCAGTACTCAGGGTGCTCGGTGCTCAGTACTCAAGGTGCTGGATGCTCAGTGCTCAGGGTGCTGGGTGCTCAGTGCTCAGCGTGCTCCGTGCTCAGTGCTCAGGGTGCTGGGTGCTCAGTACTCAGGGTGCTGGGTGCTCAGTACTCAGGGTGCTGGGTGCCCAGTCCTCGGGGTGCTCCGTGCTCAGTGCTCAGGGTGCTGGGTGCTCAGTACTCAGGGTGCTCGGTGCTCAGTACTCACGGTTTTCAGTGCTCAGGGTGCTGGGTGCTCAGTACTCAGGGTGCTCAGTGCTCAGTATTCGGGGTGCTGGGTGCTCAGTACTCAGGGTGCTCAGTGCTCAGTACTCGGGGTGCTGGGTGCTCAGTGCTCAGTGTTCTCAGTGCTCAGTGCTCGGGGTGCTGGGTGCGCAGTGCTCGGGGCGCTGGGTGCTCAGTGCTCGGGGTGCTGGGTGCTCAGTACTCAGGGTGCTGTGTGCTCAGTGCTCAGTACTCAGCGTGCTGGGTGCTCACTGCTCAGAGTGTTTGTGCTCAGTACTCAGGGTCCTGGGTGCTCAGTGCTCAGTGCTCAGGGTGCTCAGTGCTCAGGGTGCTCAGTGCTCAGGGTGCTGGGTGCTCAGGGTGCTGGGTGCTCAGTGCTCGGGGTGCTGGGTGCTCAGTGCTCAGTGCTCAGGGTGCTGGGTGCTCAGTGCTCAGTGCTCAGGGTGCTGGGTGTTCAGTACTCAGGGTGCTCTGTGCTCAGTGCTCAGGGTGCTGGGTGCTCAGTACTCAGGGTGCTGGGTGCTCAGTACTCAGGTTGCTCAGTGCTCAGTGCTCAGGGTGCTGGGTGCTCAGTGCTCAGTGCTCAGGGTGCTGGGTGTTCAGTACTCAGGGTGCTCGGTGCTCAGTGCTCAGGGTGCTGGGTGCTCAGTACTCAGGGTGCTGGGTGCTCAGTACTCAGGGTGCTGGGTGCTCAGTACTCTAGTGCTGGGTGCTCAGTACTCAGGGTGCTGGGTGCTCAGTGCTCAGGGTGCTGGGTGCTCAGTCCTCAGGGTGCTGGGTGCTCAGTACTCAGGGTGTTTGGTGCTCAGTACTCAGGGTGCTCAGTGCTCAGTACTCAGGGTGCTGGTTGCTCAGTGCTCGGGGTGCTCGGTTCTCAGTACTCAGGGTGCTTGGTGCTCAGTACTCAGGGTGCTGGGTGCTCAGTACTCAGGGTGCTGGGTTCTCATTATTGGGGTGCTGGGTGCTCAGTACTCAGGGTGCTGGGTGCTCAGTGCTCAGGGTGCTGGGTGCTCAGTACTCAGGGTGCTGGGTGCTCAGTACTCAGGGTGCTCGGTGCTCAGTACTCAGGGTGCTGGGTGCTCAGTGCTCAGGGTGCTGGGTACTCAGTACTCAGGGTGCTGGGTGCTCAGTGCTCAGGGTGCTGGGTGCTCAGTACTCAGGGTGCTGGGTGCTCAGTACTCAGGGTGCTGGGTGCTCAGTGCTCAGGGTGATCGGTGCTCAGTACTCAGGGTGCTCAGTGCTCAGTGCTCAGGGTGCTGGGTGCTCAGTGCTCAGGGTGCTGGGTGCTCAGTACTCAGGGTGCTAGGTGCTCAGTGCTCGGGGTGCTGGGTGCTCAGTGCTCAGGGTGATCGGTGCTCAGTACTCAGGGTGCTGGGTGCTCAGTGCTCAGGGTGCTGGGTGCTCAGTCCTCAGGGTGCTCAGTGCTCAGGGTGCTGGGTGCTCAGTGCTCGGGTTGCACGGTGCTCAGTACTCAGTGTGCTGAGTGCTCAGTAGTCAGGGTGCTGGGTGCTCAGTACTCATGGTGCTGGGTGCTCTGTACTCAGGGGGCTGGGTGCTCAGTGCTCAGGGTGCTGGGTGCTCAGTGCTCAGGGTGCTGGGTGCTCAGTGCTCGGGGTGCTGGGTGCTCAGTGCTCGGGTTGCTGGGTGGTCAGTGCTCAGTGCTCAGTGTGCTGGGTGCTCAGTACTCAGGGTGCTGGGTGCTCAGTACTCAGGGTGCTGGGTGCTCAGTTCTCAGGGTGCTGGGTGCTCAGTACTCTGGGTGTTGGGTGCTCAGTACTCAGGTTGCTGGGTGCTCAGTGCTTGGGGTGCTGGGTGCTCAGTGCTCAGGGTGCTGGGTGCTCAGTGCTCAGTGCTCAGGGTGCTGGGTGCTCAGTACTCAGGGTGCTGGGTGCTCAGTACTCAGGGTGCTGGGTGCTCAGTTCTCAGGGTGCTGGGTGCTCAGTACTCTGGGTGTTGGGTGCTCAGTACTCAGGGTGCTGGGTGCTCAGTGCTCGGGGTGCTGAGTGCTCAGTGCTCAGGGTGCTGTGTGCTCAGTGCTCAGGGTGCTGGGTGCTCAGTACTCAGGGTGCTGGGTGCTCAGTCCTCGGGGTGCTCCGTGCTCAGTGCTCAGGGTGCTGGGTGCTCAGTAATCAGTGTGCTCGGTGCTCAGTACTCAAGGTGCTGGATGCTCAGTGCTCAGGGTGCTGGGTGCTCAGTCCTCAGGGTGCTCCGTGCTCAGTGCTCAGGGTGCTGGGTGCTCAGTACTCAGGGTGCTCGGTGCTCAGTACTCACGGTTCTCAGTGCTCAGGGTGCTGGGTGCTCAGTACTCAGGGTGCTCAGTGCTCAGTACTCGGGGTGCTGGGTGCTCAGTACTCAGGGTGCTCAGTGCTCAGTACTCGGGGTGCTGGGTGCTCAGTGCTCAGTGTGCTCAGTGCTCAGTGCTCGGGGTGCTGGGTGCTCAGTGCTCGGGGCGCTGGGTGCTCAGTGCTCGGGGTGCTGGGTGCTCAGTACTCAGGGTGCTGTGTGCTCAGTGCTCAGTACTCAGCGTGCTGGGTGCTCAGTGCTCAGTGCTCAGGGTGCTCAGTGCTCAGGGTGCTCAGTGCTCAGGGTGCTGTGTGCTCAGTGCTCGGGGTGTTGGGTGCTCAGTGTTCAGTGCTCAGGGTGCTGGGTGCTCAGTGCTCAGTGCTCAGGGTGCTGGGTGTTCAGTACTCAGGGTGCTCGGTGCTCAGTGCTCAGGGTGCCGGGTGCTCAGTACTCAGGGTGCTGGGTGCTCAGTGCTCGGTGTGCTGGGTGCTCAGTGCTCAGGGTGATCAGTGCTCAGTACTCAGGGTGCTGGGTGCTCAGTACTCAGGGTGCTGGGTGCTCAGTCCTCAGGGTGCTCAGTTCTCAGGGTTCTCGGTGCTCAGTGCTCAGTACGCAGGGTGCTCAGTACTCAGGGTGCTGGGTGCTCAGTGCTCGGTGTGCTGGGTGCTCAGTACTCAGGGTGCTGGGTGCTCAGTACTCTAGTGCTGGGTGCTCAGTACTCAGGGTGCTGGGTGCTCAGTGCTCAGGGTGCTGGGTGCTCAGTCCTCAGGGTGCTGGGTGCTCAGTACTCAGGGTGTTTGGTGCTCAGTACTCAGGGTGCTCAGTGCTCAGTACTCAGGGTGCAGGTTGCTCAGTGCTCGGGGTGCTTGGTGCTCAGTACTCAGGGTGCTTGGTGCTCAGTACTCAGGGTGCTGGGTGCTCAGTACTCAGGGTGCTGGGTTCTCATTATTGGGGTGCTGGGTGCCCAGTACTCAGGGTGCTGGGTGCTCAGTGCTCAGGGTGCTGGGTGCTCAGTACTCAGGGTGCTGGGTGCTCAGTACTCAGGGTGCTCGGTGCTCAGTACTCAGGGTGCTGGGTGCTCAGTGCTCAGGGTGCTGGGTACTCAGTACTCAGGGTGCTGGGTGCTCAGTACTCAGGGTGCTGGGTGCTCAGTGCTCAGGGTGCTGGGTGCTCAGTGCTCAGGGTGCTGGGTGCTCAGTACTCAGGGTGCTGGGTGCTCAGTGCTCAGGGTGATCGGTGCTCAGTACTCAGGGTGCTGGGTGCTCAGTACTCAGGGTGCTGGGTGCTCAGTGCTCGGGGTGCTGGGTGCTCAGTGCTCAGGGTGATCGGTGCTCAGTACTCAGGGTGCTGGGTGCTCAGTGCTCAGGGTGCTGGGTGCTCAGTCCTCAGGGTGCTCAGTGCTCAGGGTGCTGGGTGCTCAGTGCTCGGGGTGCACGGTGCTCAGTACTCAGTGTGCTGAGTGCTCAGTACTCAGGGTGCTGGGTGCTCAGTACTCATGTTGCTGGGTGCTCAGTACTCAGGGGGCTGGGTGCTCAGTGCTCAGGGTGCTGGGAGCTCAGTGCTCACGGTGCTGGGTCCTCAGTACCCTGGGTGCTGGGTGCTCAGTACTCAGGGTGCTGGGTGCTCAGTTCTCAGGGTCCTGGGTGCTCAGTACTCTGGGTGTTGGGTGCTCAGTACTCAGGGTGCTGGGTGCTCAGTGCTTGGGGTGCTGGGTGCTCAGTGCTCAGGGTGCTGGGTGCTCAGTGCTCAGTGCTCAGGGTGCTGGGTGCTCAGTACTCAGGGTGCTGGGTGCTCAGTACTCAGGGTGCTGGGTGCTCAGTTCTCAGGGTGCTGGGTGATCAGTACTCTGGGTGTTGGGTGCTCAGTACTCAGGGTGCTGGGTGCTCAGTGCTCGGGGTGCTGAGTGCTCAGTGCTCAGGGTGCTGTGTGCTCAGTGCTCAGGGTGCTGGGTGCTCAGTCCCCGGGGTGCTCCGTGCTCAGTGCTCAGGGTGCTGGGTGCTCAGTACTCAGGGTGCTGGGTGCTCAGTAGTCACGGTTCTCTGTGCTCAGGGTGCTGGGTGCTCAGTACTCAGGGTGCTCAGTGCTCAGTACTCGGGGTGCTGGGTGCTCAGTACTCAGGGTGCTCAGTGCTCAGTACTCGGTGTGCTGGGTGCTCAGTGCTCAGTGTGCTCAGTGCTCAGTGCTCGGGGTGCTGGGTGCTCAGTACTCAGGGTGCTGTGTGCTCAGTGCTCAGTACTCAGCGTGCTGGGTGCTCAGTGCTCAGTGCTCAGGGTGCTCAGTGCTCAGGGTGCTCAGTGCTCAGGGTGCTGGGTGCTCAGGGTGCTGGGTGCTCAGTGCTCGGGGTGCTGGGTGCTCAGTGCTCAGTGCTCAGGGTGCTGGGTGCTCAGTGCTCAGTGCTCAGGGTGCTGGGTGTTCAGTACTCAGGGTGCTCGGTGCTCAGTGCTCAGGGTGCTGGGTGCTCAGTACTCAGGGTGCTGGGTGCTCAGTGCTCGGTGTGCTGGGTGCTCAGTGCTCAGGGTGATCAGTGCTCAGTACTCAGGGTGCTGGGTGCTCAGTACTCAGGGTGTTGGGTGCTCAGTCCTCAGGGTGCTCAGTTCTCAGGGTGCTCAGTGCTCAGTACTCAGGGTGCTCAGTACTCAGGGTGCTGGGTGCTCAGTGCTCGGGGTGCTGGGTGCTCAGTACTCAGGGTGCTGGGTGCTCAGTACTCGGGGTGCTGGGTGCTCAGTACTCAGGGTGCTGGGTGCTCAGTGCTCGGGGTGCTGGGTGCTCAGTGCTCAGGGTGATCGGTGCTCAGTGCTCAGGGTGCTGGGTGCTCAGTCCTCCGGGTGCTCAGTGCTCAGGGTGCTGGGTGCTCAGTGCTCGCGGTGCTCGGTGCTCAGTACTCAGGGTGCTGAGTGCTCAGTACTCAGGGTGCTGGGTGCTCAGTACTCAGGGTGCTTGGTGCTCAGTACTCAGGGTGCTGGGTGCTCAGTGTTCAGGGTGCTGGGTGCTCAGTGCTCAGCGTGCTGGGTGCTCAGTGCTCGGGGTGCTGGGTGCTCAGGGCTTTGGTGCTGGGTGCTCAGTGCTCAGTGCTCAGGGTGCTGGGTGCTCAGTGCTCAGTGCTCAGGGTGCTGGTTGCTCAGTACTCAGGGTGCTGGGTGCTCAGTACTCAGGGTGCTGGGTTCTCAGTGCTCAGGGTGCTCTGTGCTCAGTACTCAGGGTGCTGGGTGCTCAGTGCTCTGGGTGCTGCGTGCTCAGTGCTCAGGGTGCTGGGTGCTCAGTGCTCAGGGTGCTGGGTGCTCAGTACTCAGGGTGCTGGGTGCTCAGTGCTCGGGGCGCTCGGTGCTCAGTACTCAAGGTGCTGGGTGCTCAGTGCTCAGGGTGCTGGGTACTCAGTCCTCGGGGTGCTCCGTGCTCAGTGATCAGGGTGCTGGGTGCTCAGTACTCAGGGTGCTCGGTGCTCAGTACTCAGGGTTCTCAGTGCTCAGTACTAACGGTGCTGGGTGCTCAGTACTCAGGGTGCTGGGTGCTCAGTGCTCAGGGTGCTGGGTGCTCAGTCCTCAGGGTGCTGGGTGCTCAGTACTCAGGGTGTTTGGTGCTCAGTACTCAGGGTGCTCAGTGCTCAGTACTCAGGGTGCTGGTTGCTCAGTGCTCGGGGTGCTCGGTTCTCAGTACTCAGGGTGCTTGGTGCTCAGTACTCAGGGTGCTGGGTGCTCAGTACTCAGGGTGCTGGGTTCTCATTATTGGCGTGCTGGGTGCTCAGTACTCAGGGTGCTGGGTGCTCAGTGCTCAGGGTGCTGGGTGCTCAGTGCTCAGGGTGCTGGGTGCTCAGTACTCAGGGTGCTGGGTGCTCAGTGCTCAGGGTGCTGGGTGCTCAGTGCTCAGGGTGCTGGGTGCTCAGTACTCAGGGTGCTTGGTGCTCAGTGCTCAGGGTGATCGGTGCTCAGTACTCAGGGTGCTGGGTGCTCAGTGCTCAGGGTGCTGGGTGCTCAGTGCTCAGGGTGCTGGGTGCTCAGTACTCAGGGTGCTAGGTGCTCAGTGCTCGGGGTGCTGGGTGCTCAGTGCTCAGGGTGATCGGTGCTCAGTACTCAGGGTGCTGGGTGCTCAGTGCTCAGGGTGCTGGGTGCTCAGTCCTCAGGGTGCTCAGTGCTCAGGGTGCTGGGTGCTCAGTGCTCGGGTTGCACGGTGCTCAGTACTCAGTGTGCTGAGTGCTCAGTAGTCAGGGTGCTGGGTGCTCAGTACTCATGGTGCTGGGTGCTCAGTACTCAGGGGGCTGGGTGCTCAGTGCTCGGGGTGCTGGGTGCTCAGTGCTCAGGGTGCTGGGTGCTCATTGCTCGGGGTGCTGGGTGCTCAGTGCTCGGGGTGCTGGGTGGTCAGTGCTCAGTGCTCAGTGTGCTGGGTGCTCAGTACTCAGGGTGCTGGGTGCTCAGTGCTCGGTGTGCTCGGTGCTCAGTACTCAGTGCTCAGGGTGCTCAGTGCTCAGTGCTCAGGGTGCTGGGTGTTCAGTACTCAGGGTGCTTGGTGCTCAGTACTCGGGGTGCTGGGTGCTCAGTACTCAGGGTGCTGGGTGCTCAGTATTCAGGGTGCTGGGTGCTCAGTACTCGGGTGCTGGGTGCTCAGTACTCAGGGTGCTGGGTGCTCAGTGCTCGGGGTGCTGGGTGCTCAGTACTCAGGGTGCTGCGTGCTCATTACTCAGGGTGCTGGGTGCTCTGTGCTCGGGGTGCTGGGTGCTCAGTGCTCGCAGTGCTGGGTGCTCAGTGCTCGAGGTGCTCGGTGCTCAGTACTCAGGGTGCTGGGTGCTCAGTCCTCTAGGTGCTCAGTACTCAGGGTGCTGTGTGTTCAGTGCTCAGGGTGCTGGGTGCTCAGTACTCAGGGTGCTCGGTGCTTAGTACTCAGGGTGCTGGGTGCTCAGAACTCAGGGTGCTGGGTGCTCAGTGCTCAGGGTGCTAGGTGCTCAGTGCTCAGGGTGCTGGGTGCTCAGTGCTCAGTGTGCTGGGTGCTCAGTGCTCAGGGTGCTGGGTGCTCGGTGCTCTGGGTGCTGGGTGCTTAGTGCTCGGGGTGCCCGGTGCTCAGTACTCGGGGTGCTCAGTGCTCAGTACTCAGGGTGCTGGGTGCTCAGTGCTCAGGGTGCTGGGTGCTCAGTACTCAGGGTGCTGGGTGCTCGGTGCTCAGTACGCTGGGTGCTCAGTACTCAGGGTGCTGGGTGCTCAGTACTCAGGGTGCTCGGTGCTCAGTGCTCAGGGTGCTGGGTGCTCAGTGCTCGGGGTGCTGAGTTCTTAGTGCTCTGGTTGCTATGTGCTCAGTACTCAGGGTGCTGGGTGCTCAGTGCTCAGTACTCAGGGTGCTGGGTGCTCAGTGCTCAGGGTGCAGGGTGCTTGGTGCTCGGGGTGCTGGGTGCTTAGTGCTCGGGTTGCTGGGTGCTCAGTACTCAGGGTGCTGGGTGCTCAGTGCTCGGGGTGCTGGGTGCTTAGTGCTCAGTACTCAGGGTGCTCTGTGCTCAGTGCTCAGGGTGCTGTGTGCTCAGTGCTCAGGGTGCTGGGTCCTCAGTGCTCAGGGTGCTGGGTGCTCAGTACTCAGGGTGCTGGGTGCTCAGTACTCAGGGTGCTGGGTGCTCTGTGCTCGGGGTGCTGGGTGCTCAGTGCTCGCGGTGCTGGGTGCTCAGTGCTCAGTTTCCTCGGTGCTCAGTACTCAGGGTGCTGGGTGCTCAGTGCTCGAGGTGCTCAGTACTCAGGGTGCTGTGTGTTCAGTGCTCAGTGTGCTGGGTGCTCAGTACTCAGGGTGCTCGGTGCTTAGTACTCAGACTGCTGGGTGCTCAGTACTCCGGGTGCTGGGTGCTCAGTGCTCGGGGTGCTCGGTGCTCAGTGCACAAGGTGCTGGGTGCTCAGTACTCAGGGTGCTCATTGCTCAGGGTGCTGGGTGCTCAGTACTCAGGGTGCTGGGTGCTCAGTGCTCAGGGGGCTCGGTGCTCAGTACGTTGGGTGCTCAGTACTCAGGGTGCTCGGTGCTCAGTACTCGGGGTGCTGGGTGCTCATTAATCAGGGTGATGGGTGCTCAGTACTCAGGGTGCTCAGTGCTTGGGGTGCAGGGTGCTCAGTACTCAGGGTGCTCTGTGCTTGTGGTGCTGGGTGCTCAGTACTCAGGGTGCTGGGTGCTCAGTGCTCAGGGTGTTGGGTGCTAAGTACTCAGGGTGCTGGGTGCTCAGTACTCAGGGTGCTGGGTGCTCAGTGCTCGGGGTGCTGGGTGCTCAGTGCTCGGGGTGCTGGGTGCTCAGTGCTCGGGGTGCTTGGTGCTCAGTGCTCGGGGTGCTGGGTGCTCAGTGCTCGGGGTGCTTGGTGCTCAGTGCTCGGGGTGCTGGGTGCTCAGTGCTCAAGGTGCTGGATGCTCGGTGCTCGGGGTGCTGGGTGCTTAGTGCTCGGGGTGCCCGGTGCTCAGTACTCGGGGTTCTGGGTGCTCAGTGCTCAGGGTACTCGGTGCTCAGTACGTTGGGTGCTCAGTACTCAGGGAGCTGGGTGCTCAGTGCTCAGGGTGCTGGGTGCTCAGTGCTCAGGGTGCTGGGTGCTCAGTGCTCAGGGTGCTGGGTGCTCAGTGCTCAGGGTGCTGGGTGCTCAGTGCTCAGGGTGCTGGGTGCTCGGTGCTCTGGGTGCTGGGTGCTTAGTGCTCGGGGTGCCCGGTGCTCAGTACTCGGCGTGCTCAGTGCTCAGTACTCAGGGTGGTGGGTGCTCAGTGCTCAGGGTGCTGGGTGCTCAGTACTCAGGGTGCTGGGTGCTCGGTGCTCAGTACGCTGGGTGCTCAGTACTCAGGGTGCTGGGTGCTCAGTACTCAGGATGCTCGGTGCTCAGTACTCAGGGTGCTGGGTGCTCAGTGCTCGGGGTGCTGGGTGCTCAGTACTCAGGGTGCTGGGTGCTCAGTGCTCGGGGTGCTCGGTGCTCAGTACGCTGGGTGCTCAGTACTCAGGGTGCTGGGTGCTCAGTACTCAGGGTGCTGGGTGCTTAGTACTCAGGGTGCTGGGTGCTCAGTGCTCGGGGTGCTGGGTGCTCAGTGCTCAGTACTCAGGGTGCTGGGTGCTCAGTGCTCAGGTTGCTGGGTGCTCGGTGCTCAGTACGCTGGGTGCCCAGTACTCAGGGTGCTGGGTGCTCAGTACTCAGGGTGCTCGGTGCTCAGTACTCAGGGTGCTGGGTGCTCAGTGCTCGGGGTGCTGGGTGCTCAGTACTCAGGGTGCTGGGTGCTCAGTGCTCGGGTTGCTCGGTGCTCAGTACGCTGGGTGCTCAGTATTCAGGGTGCTGGGTGCTCAGTACTCAGGGTGCTGGGTGCTCAGTGCTCAGGGTGCTGGGTTCTCAGTGCTCGGGGTGCTCAGTGCTAAGTACTCAGGGTGCTGGGTGCTCAGTACTCAGGGTGCTGGGTGCTCAATACTCAGAGTGCTGGGTGCTCAGTGCTCGTAGTGCTGGGTGCTCTGTGCTCAGGGTGCTCAGTGCTCAGTACTCAGGGTGCTGCGTGCTCATTACTCAGGGTGCTGGGTGCTCAGTGCTCGGGGTGCTGGGTGCTCAGTACGCAGGGTGCTGGGTGCTCAGTGCTCAGGGTGCTCGGTGCTCAGTACTCATGGTGCTGGGTGCTCATTCTCAGGGTGCTGGGTGCTCAGTACTCAGGTTGCTCAGTACTCTGGGTGCTCGGTGCTCAGTACTCATGGTGCTGGCTGCTCAGTACTCAGGGTGCTTGGTGCTCAGTTCTCAGGGTGCTCGGTGCTCAGTGTTTGGTGTGCTGGGTGCTCAGTGCTCGGGGTGCTGGGTGCTCAGTACTCAGGGTGCTGGGTGCTCAGTGCTCGGGGTGCTCGGTGCTCAGTACGCTGGGTGCTCAGTATTCAGGGTGCTGGGTGCTCAGTACTCAGGGTGCTGGGTGCTCAGTGCTCAGGGTGCTGGGTGCTCAGTGCTCGGGGTGCTCAGTGCTAAGTACTCAGGGTGCTGGGTGCTCAGTACTCAGGGTGCTGGGTGCTCAATACTCAGAGTGCTGGGTGCTCAGTGCTCGTAGTGCTGGGTGCTCTGTGCTCAGGGTGCTCAGTGCTCAGTACTCAGGGTGCTGCGTGCTCATTACTCAGGGTGCTGGGTGCTCAGTGCTCGGGGTGCTGGGTGCTCAGTACGCAGGGTGCTGGGTGCTCAGTGCTCAGGGTGCTCGGTGCTCAGTACTCATGGTGCTGGGTGCTCATTCTCAGGGTGCTGGGTGCTCAGTACTCAGGTTGCTCAGTACTCTGGGTGCTCGGTGCTCAGTACTCATGGTGCTGGCTGCTCAGTACTCAGGGTGCTTGGTGCTCAGTTCTCAGGGTGCTCGGTGCTCAGTGTTTGGTGTGCTGGGTGCTCAGTACTCAGGGTGCTGGGTGCTCAGTGCTCATGGTGCTCGGTGCTCAGTGCTCTGGGTGCTGGGTGCTCAGTACTCAGTGCTCAGGATGCTGGGTGCTCAGTGCTCAGGGTGCTGGGTGCTCAGTGCTCAGGGAGCTCAGTGCTCAGTGCTCAGTACTTAGGGTGCTGGGTGCTCAGTACTCAGGGTGCTGGGTGCTCAGTGCTCGGGGTGCCCGGTGCTCAGTGCTCGGGGTGCTCGGTGCTCAGTACTCAGGGTGCTGGGTGCTCAGTACTCACGGTGCTGGGTGCTCAGTGCTCGGGGTGCTGGGTGCTCAGTGCTCGGGTTGCTGGGTGCTCAGTGCTCGGGGTGCTGGGTGCTCAGTACTCAGGGTGCTCAGCGCTCAGTACTCAGGGTGCTGGGTGCTCAGTGCTCGGGGTGCTCGTTGCTCAGTACGTTGGGTGCTCAGTGCTCAGGGTGCTGGCTGCTCAGTGCTCAGGGTGCTGGGTGCTCAGTGCTCAGGGTGCTTGATGCTCAGTACTCATGGTGCTGGGTGCTCAGTGCTCAGGGTGCTGGGTGCTCAGTGCTCAGGGTGCTGGGTGCTCAGTACTCAGGGTGCTGGGTGCTCAGTACTCGGGGTGCTGGGTGCTCAGTGCTCAGCGTGCTGGGTGCTCAGTACTCAGGGTGCTCGGTGCTCAGTGCTTGGGGTGCTGGGTGCTCAGTACTCAGGGTGCTGGGTGCTCAGTTCTCAGGGTGCTGCGTGCTCAGTGCTCAGGGTGATGGGTGCTCAGTACTCAGTGCTCAGGATGCTCCGTGCTCAGTGCTCGGGCCGCTGGGTGCTCAGTGCTCAGGGTGCTGGGTGCTCAGTACTCAGGGTGCTGGGTTCTCAGTACTCAGGGTGCTGGGTGCACAGTGCTAGGGGTGCTGGGTGCTCAGTGCTCGGGGTCTGGGTGCTCAGTACTCAGGGTGCTGGGTGCTCAGTACTCAGGGTGCTGGGTGCTCAGTGCTCAGGGTGCTGGGTGCTCAGTGCTCTGGGTGCTGGGTGCTCAGTGCTCAGGGTGCTGGGTGCTCAGTGCTCAGGGTGCTGGGTGCTCAGTGCTCGGGGTGCTGGGTGCTGAGTGCTCAGGGTGCTGGGTGCTCAGTGCTCGGGGTGCTCGGTGCTCAGTACACAGGGTGCTAGGTGCTCAGTGCTCGGGGTGCTGGGTGCTCAGTGCTCAGTACTCAGGGTGCTGGGTGCTCAGTGCTCTGGGTGCTGGGTGCTCAGTACTCAGGGTGCTGGGTGCTCAGTGCTCAGGGTGCTGGGTGCTCAGTGCTCAGGGTGCTGGGTGCTCAGTGATCGGGGTGCTGGGTGCTCAGTACTCAGGGTGCTCAGTGCTCGGGGAGCTCGGTGCTCAGTACTCAGGGTGCTGGGTGCTCAGTACACAGTGCTCGGGGTCCTGGGTGCTCCGTGCTCGGGGTGCTGGGTGCTCAGTGCTCTGGGTGCTTAGTGCTCAGTACTCAGGGTGCTGGGTGCTCAGTACTCAGGGTGCTCAGTGCTCGGGGTGCTGGGTGCTCAGTGCTCAGGGTGATCGGTGCTCAGTACTCAGGATGCTGGGTACTCAGTACTCAGGGTGCTGGGTGCTCAGTACTCAGGGTGCTGGTTGCTCAGTCCTCAGGGTGCTCAGTGCTCAGGGTGCTGGGTGATCAGTGCTCGGGGTGTTCGGTGCTCAGTACTCAGGGTGCTGAGTGCCCAGTACTCAGGGTGCTGGGTGCTCAGTACTCAGGGTGCTCATTGCTCAGGGTGCTGGGTGCTCAGTACTCAGGGTGCTGGGTGCTCAGTCCTCAGGGTGCTGGGTGCTCAGTACGTTGGGTGCTCAGTACTCAGGGTGCTCGGTGCTCAGTACTCGGGGTGCTGGGTGCTCATTAATCAGGGTGCTGGGTGCTCAGTACTCAGGGTGCTCAGTGCTTGGGGTGCAGGGTGCTCAGTACTCAGGGTGCTCTGTGCTTGGGGTGCTGGGCGCTCAGTACTCAGGGTGCTGGGTGCTCAGTGCTCAGGGTGTTGGGTGCTCAGTACTCAGGGTGCTGGGTGCTCAGTACTCAGGGTGCTGGGTGCTCAGTGCTCGGGGTGCTGGGTGCTCAGTGCTCGGGGTGCTGGGTGCTCAGTGCTCGGGGTGCTCGGTGCTCAGTGCTCGGGGTGCTGGGTGCTCAGTGCTCAGTACTCAGGGTGCTGGGTGCTCAGTGCTCAGGTTGCTGGGTGCTCGGTGCTCAGTACGCTGGGTGCTCAGTACTCAGGGTGCTGGATGCTCAGTACTCAGGGTGCTCGGTGCTCAGTTCTCAGGGTGCTGGGTGCTCAGTGCTCGGGGTGCTGGGTGCTCAGTACTCAGGGTGCTGGGTGCTCAGTGCTCGGGGTGCTCGGTGCTCAGTACGCTGGGTGCTCAGTATTCAGGGTGCTGGGTGCTCAGTACTCAGGGTGCTGGGTGCTCAGTGCTCAGGGTGCTGGGTGCTCAGTGCTCGGGGTGCTCAGTGCTAAGTACTCAGGGTGCTGGGTGCTCAGTACTCAGGGTGCTGGGTGCTCAGTACTCAGAGTGCTGGGTGCTCAGTGCTCGTAGTGCTGGGTGCTCAGTGCTCAGGGTGCTCAGTGCTCAGTACTCAGGGTGCTGGGTGCTCATTACTCAGGGTGCTGGGTGCTCAGTGCTCGGGGTGCTGGGTGCTCAGTACTCAGGGTGCTGGGTGCTCAGTGCTCAGGGTGCTCGGTGCTCAGTACTCATGTTGCTGGGTGCTCATTCTCAGGGTGCTGGGTGCTCAGTACTCAGGTTGCTCAGTACTCTGGGTGCTCGGTGCTCAGTACTCATGGTGCTGGCTGCTCAGTACTCAGGGTGCTCGGTGCTCAGTTCTCAGGGTGCTCGGTGCTCAGTGTTTGGTGTGCTGGGTGCTCAGTACTCAGGGTGCTGGGTGCTCAGTGCTCATGGTGCTCGGTGCTCAGTGCTCTGGGTGCTGGGTGCTCAGTACTCAGTGCTCAGGATGCTGGGTGCTCAGTGCTCAGGGTGCTGGGTGCTCAGTGCTCAGGGAGCTCAGTGCTCAGTGCTCAGTACTTAGGGTGCTGGGTGCTCAGTACTCAGGGTGTTGGGTGCTCAGTGCTCGGGGTGCCCGGTGCTCAGTGCTCTGGGTGCTCGGTGCTCAGTACTCAGGGTGCTGGGTGCTCAGTACTCACGGTGCTGGGTGCTCAGTGCTCGGGGTGCTGGGTGCTCAGTGCTCGGGGTGCTGGGTGCTCAGTGCTCGGGGTGCTGGGTGCTCAGTACTCAGGGTGCTCAGCGCTCAGTACTCAGGGTGCTGGGTGCTCAGTGCTCGGGGTGCTCGTTGCTCAGTACGTTGGGTGCTCAGTGCTCAGGGTGCTGGGTGCTCAGTGCTCAGGGTGCTTGATGCTCAGTACTCAGGGTGCTGGGTGCTCAGTGCTCAGGGTGCTGGGTGCTCAGTGCTCAGGGTGCTGGGTGCTCAGTGCTCAGGGTGCTGGGTGCTCAGTACTCGGGGTGCTGGGTGCTCAGTACTCGGGGTGCTGGGTGCTCAGTGCTCAGCGTGCTGGGTGCTCAGTACTCAGGGTGCTCGGTGCTCAGTGCTTGGGGTGCTGGGTGCTCAGTACTCAGGGTGCTGGGTGCTCAGTTCTCAGGGTGCTGCGTGCTCAGTGCTCAGGGTGATGGGTGCTCAGTACTCAGTGCTCAGGATGCTGGGTGCTCAGTGCTCGGGCCGCTGGGTGCTCAGTGCTCAGTGTGCTGGGTGCTCAGTACTCAGGGTGCTGGGTTCTCAGTACTCAGGGTGCTGGGTGCACAGTGCTAGGGGTGCTGGGTGCTCAGTGCTCGGGGTCTGGGTGCTCAGTACTCAGGGTGCTGGGTGCTCAGTACTCAGGGTGCTGGGTGCTCAGTGCTCAGGGTGCTGGGTGCTCAGTGCTCTGGGTGCTGGGTGCTCAGTGCTCAGGGTGCTGGGTGCTCAGTGCTCAGGGTGCTGGGTGCTCAGTGCTCAGGGTGCTGGGTGCTGAGTGCTCAGGGTGCTGGGTGCTCAGTGCTCAGGGTGCTCGGTGCTCAGTACACAGGGTGCTAGGTGCTCAGTGCTCGGGGTGCTGGGTGCTCAGTGCTCAGTACTCAGGGTGCTGGGTGCTCAGTGCTCGGGGTGCTGGGTGCTCAGTACTCAGGGTGCTGGGTGCTCAGTGCTCAGGGTGCTGGGTGCTCAGTGCTCAGGGTGCTGGGTGCTCAGTGATCGGGGTGCTGGGTGCTCAGTACTCAGGGTGCTCAGTGCTCGGGGAGCTCGGTGCTCAGTACTCAGGGTGCTGGGTGCTCAGTACTCAGTGCTCGGGGTCCTGGGTGCTCCGTGCTCGGGGTGCTGGGTGCTCAGTGCTCTGGGTGCTTAGTGCTCAGTACTCAGGGTGCTGGGCGCTCAGTACTCAGGGTGCTCAGTGCTCGGGGTGCTGGGTGCTCAGTACTCAGGGTGCTGGGTGCTCAGTACTCAGGGTGCTCAGTGCTCGGGGTGCTGGGTGCTCAGTGCTCAGGGTGATCGGTGCTCAGTACTCAGGATGCTGGGTGCTCAGTACTCAGGGTGCTGGGTGCTCAGTACTCAGGGTGCTGGTTGCTCAGTCCTCAGGGTGCTCAGTGCTCAGGGTGCTGGGTGATCAGTGCTCGGGGTGCTCGGTGCTCAGTACTCAGGGTGCTGAGTGCCCAGTACTCAGGGTGCTGGGTGCTCAGTACTCAGGGTGCTCATTGCTCAGGGTGCTGGTTGCTCAGTACTCAGGGTGCTGGGTGCTCAGTGCTCAGGGTGCTCGGTGCTCAGTACGTTGGGTGCTCAGTACTCAGGGTGCTCGGTGCTCAGTACTCGGGGTGCTGGGTGCTCATTAATCAGGGTGCTGGGTGCTCAGTACTCAGGGTGCTCAGTGCTTGGGGTGCAGGGTGCTCAGTACTCAGGGTGCTCTGTGCTTGGGGTGCTGGGTGCTCAGTACTCAGGGTGCTGGGTGCTCAGTGCTCAGGGTGTTGGGTGCTCAGTACTCAGGGTGCTGGGTGCTCAGTACTCAGGGTGCTGGGTGCTCAGTGCTCGGGGTGCTGGGTGCTCAGTGCTCGGGGTGCTGGGTGCTCAGTGCTCGGGGTGCTGGGTGCTCAGTGCTCAGGGTGCTGGGTGCTCAGTGCTCGGGGTGCTGGGTGCTCAGTGCTCGGGGTGCTTGGTGCTCAGTGCTCGGGGTGCTGGGTTCTCAGTGCTCAGTGTGCTGGGTGCTCGGTGCTCGGGGTGCTGGGTGCTTAGTGCTCGGGGTGCCCGGTGCTCAGTACTCGGGGTTCTGGGTGCTCAGTGCTCAGGGTACTCGGTGCTCAGTACGTTGGGTGCTCAGTACTCAGGGTGCTGGGTGCTCAGTGCTCAGGGTGCTAGGTGCTCAGTGCTCAGGGTGCTGGGTGCTCAGTGCTCAGGGTGCTGGGTGCTCAGTGCTCAGGGTGCTGGGTGCTCGGTGCTCTGGGTGCTGGGTGCTTAGTGCTCGGGGTGCCCGGTGCTCAGTACTCGGGGTGCTCAGTGCTCAGTACTCAGGGTGCTGGGTGCTCAGTGCTCAGGGTGCTGGGTGCTCAGTACTCAGGGTGCTGGGTGCTCGGTGCTCAGTACGCAGTGTGCTCAGTACTCAGGGTGCTGGGTGCTCAGTACTCAGGGTGCTCGGTGCTCAGTGCTCAGGGTGCTAGGTGCTCGGTGCTCGGGGTGCTTGGTGCTTAGTGCTCGGGTTGCTGGGTGCTCAGTACTCAGGGTGCTGGGTGCTAAGTGCTCAGTACTCAGGGTGCTGGGTGCTCAGTGCTCAGGGTTCTGGGTGCTCAGTGCTCAGGGTGCTGGGTGCTCGGAGCTCTGGGTGCTGGGTGCTTAGTGCTCGGGTTGCTGGGTGCTCAGTACTCAGGGTGCTGGGTGCTCAGTGCTCGGGGTGCTGGGTGCTCAGTGCTCAGTACTCAGGGTGCTGGGTGCTCAGTGCTCTGGGTGCTGGGTGCTCAGTACTCAGGGTGCTGGGTGCTCAGTGCTCAGGGTGCTGGGTGCTCAGTACTCAGGGTGCTGGGTGCTCAGTGCTCAGGGTGCTGGGTGCTCAGTGCTCAGGGTGCTGGGTGCTCAGTGCTCAGGGTGCTGGGTGCTCGGTGCTCTGGGTGCTGGGTGCTTAGTGCTCGGGGTGCCCGGTGCTCAGTACTCGGCGTGCTCAGTGCTCAGTACTCAGGGTGGTGGGTGCTCAGTGCTCAGGGTGCTGGGTGCTCAGTACTCAGGGTGCTGGGTGCTCGGTGCTCAGTACGCTGGGTGCTCAGTACTCAGGGTGCTGGGTGCTCAGTACTCAGGATGCTCGGTGCTCAGTACTCAGGGTGCTGGGTGCTCAGTGCTCGGGGTGCTGGGTGCTCAGTACTCAGGGTGCTGGGTGCTCAGTGCTCGGGGTGCTCGGTGCTCAGTACGCTGGGTGCTCAGTACTCAGGGTGCTGGGTGCTCAGTACTCAGGGTGCTGGGTGCTTAGTACTCATGGTGCTGGGTGCTCAGTGCTCGGGGTGCTGGGTGCTCAGTGCTCAGTACTCAGGGTGCTGGGTGCTCAGTGCTCAGGTTGCTGGGTGCTCGGTGCTCAGTACGCTGGGTGCCCAGTACTCAGGGTGCTGGGTGCTCAGTACTCAGGGTGCTCGGTGCTCAGTACTCAGGGTGCTGGGTGCTCAGTGCTCGGGGTGCTGGGTGCTCAGTACTCAGGGTGCTGGGTGCTCAGTGCTCGGGGTGCTCGGTGCTCAGTACGCTGGGTGCTCAGTATTCAGGGTGCTGGGTGCTCAGTACTCAGGGTGCTGGGTGCTCAGTGCTCAGGGTGCTGGGTGCTCAGTGCTCGGGGTGCTCAGTGCTAAGTACTCAGGGTGCTGGGTGCTCAGTACTCAGGGTGCTGGGTGCTCAATACTCAGAGTGCTGGGTGCTCAGTGCTCGTAGTGCTGGGTGCTCTGTGCTCAGGGTGCTCAGTGCTCAGTACTCAGGGTGCTGCGTGCTCATTACTCAGGGTGCTGGGTGCTCAGTGCTCGGGGTGCTGGGTGCTCAGTACGCAGGGTGCTGGGTGCTCAGTGCTCAGGGTGCTCGGTGCTCAGTACTCATGGTGCTGGGTGCTCATTCTCAGGGTGCTGGGTGCTCAGTACTCAGGTTGCTCAGTACTCTGGGTGCTCGGTGCTCAGTACTCATGGTGCTGGCTGCTCAGTACTCAGGGTGCTTGGTGCTCAGTTCTCAGGGTGCTCGGTGCTCAGTGTTTGGTGTGCTGGGTGCTCAGTACTCAGGGTGCTGGGTGCTCAGTGCTCATGGTGCTCGGTGCTCAGTGCTCTGGGTGCTGGGTGCTCAGTACTCAGTGCTCAGGATGCTGGGTGCTCAGTGCTCAGGGTGCTGGGTGCTCAGTGCTCAGGGAGCTCAGTGCTCAGTGCTCAGTACTTAGGGTGCTGGGTGCTCAGTACTCAGGGTGCTGGGTGCTCAGTGCTCGGGGTGCCCGGTGCTCAGTGCTCGGGGTGCTCGGTGCTCAGTACTCAGGGTGCTGGGTGCTCAGTACTCACGGTGCTGGGTGCTCAGTGCTCGGGGTGCTGGGTGCTCAGTGCTCGGGTTGCTGGGTGCTCAGTGCTCGGGGTGCTGGGTGCTCAGTACTCAGGGTGCTCAGCGCTCAGTACTCAGGGTGCTGGGTGCTCAGTGCTCGGGGTGCTCGTTGCTCAGTACGTTGGGTGCTCAGTGCTCAGGGTGCTGGCTGCTCAGTGCTCAGGGTGCTGGGTGCTCAGTGCTCAGGGTGCTTGATGCTCAGTACTCAGGGTGCTGGGTGCTCAGTGCTCAGGGTGCTGGGTGCTCAGTGCTCAGGGTGCTGGGTGCTCAGTACTCAGGGTGCTGGGTGCTCAGTACTCGGGGTGCTGGGTGCTCAGTGCTCAGCGTGCTGGGTGCTCAGTACTCAGGGTGCTCGGTGCTCAGTGCTTGGGGTGCTGGGTGCTCAGTACTCAGGGTGCTGGGTGCTCAGTTCTCAGGGTGCTGCGTGCTCAGTGCTCAGGGTGATGGGTGCTCAGTACTCAGTGCTCAGGATGCTCCGTGCTCAGTGCTCGGGCCGCTGGGTGCTCAGTGCTCAGGGTGCTGGGTGCTCAGTACTCAGGGTGCTGGGTTCTCAGTACTCAGGGTGCTGGGTGCACAGTGCTAGGGGTGCTGGGTGCTCAGTGCTCGGGGTCTGGGTGCTCAGTACTCAGGGTGCTGGGTGCTCAGTACTCAGGGTGCTGGGTGCTCAGTGCTCAGGGTGCTGGGTGCTCAGTGCTCTGGGTGCTGGGTGCTCAGTGCTCAGGGTGCTGGGTGCTCAGTGCTCAGGGTGCTGGGTGCTCAGTGCTCGGGGTGCTGGGTGCTGAGTGCTCAGGGTGCTGGGTGCTCAGTGCTCGGGGTGCTCGGTGCTCAGTACACAGGGTGCTAGGTGCTCAGTGCTCGGGGTGCTGGGTGCTCAGTGCTCAGTACTCAGGGTGCTGGGTGCTCAGTGCTCTGGGTGCTGGGTGCTCAGTACTCAGGGTGCTGGGTGCTCAGTGCTCAGGGTGCTGGGTGCTCAGTGCTCAGGGTGCTGGGTGCTCAGTGATCGGGGTGCTGGGTGCTCAGTACTCAGGGTGCTCAGTGCTCGGGGAGCTCGGTGCTCAGTACTCAGGGTGCTGGGTGCTCAGTACACAGTGCTCGGGGTCCTGGGTGCTCCGTGCTCGGGGTGCTGGGTGCTCAGTGCTCTGGGTGCTTAGTGCTCAGTACTCAGGGTGCTGGGCGCTCAGTACTCAGGGTGCTCAGTGCTCGGGGTGCTGGGTGCTCAGTACTCAGGGTGCTGGGTGCTCAGTACTCAGGGTGCTCAGTGCTCGGGGTGCTGGGTGCTCAGTGCTCAGGGTGATCGGTGCTCAGTACTCAGGATGCTGGGTGCTCAGTACTCAGGGTGCTGGGTGCTCAGTACTCAGGGTGCTGGTTGCTCAGTCCTCAGGGTGCTCAGTGCTCAGGGTGCTGGGTGATCAGTGCTCGGGGTGCTCGGTGCTCAGTACTCAGGGTGCTGAGTGCCCAGTACTCAGGGTGCTGGGTGCTCAGTACTCAGGGTGCTCATTGCTCAGGGTGCTGGTTGCTCAGTACTCAGGGTGCTGGGTGCTCAGTGCTCAGGGTGCTCGGTGCTCAGTACGTTGGGTGCTCAGTACTCAGGGTGCTCGGTGCTCAGTACTCGGGGTGCTGGGTGCTCATTAATCAGGGTGCTGGGTGCTCAGTACTCAGGGTGCTCAGTGCTTGGGGTGCAGGGTGCTCAGTACTCAGGGTGCTCTGTGCTTGGGGTGCTGGGTGCTCAGTACTCAGGGTGCTGGGTGCTCAGTGCTCAGGGTGTTGGGTGCTCAGTACTCAGGGTGCTGGGTGCTCAGTACTCAGGGTGCTGGGTGCTCAGTGCTCGGGGTGCTGGGTGCTCAGTGCTCGGGGTGCTGGGTGCTCAGTGCTCGGGGTGCTGGGTGCTCAGTGCTCAGGGTGCTGGGTGCTCAGTGCTCGGGGTGCTGGGTGCTCAGTGCTCGGGGTGCTTGGTGCTCAGTGCTCGGGGTGCTGGGTTCTCAGTGCTCAGTGTGCTGGGTGCTCGGTGCTCGGGGTGCTGGGTGCTTAGTGCTCGGGGTGCCCGGTGCTCAGTACTCGGGGTTCTGGGTGCTCAGTGCTCAGGGTACTCGGTGCTCAGTACGTTGGGTGCTCAGTACTCAGGGTGCTGGGTGCTCAGTGCTCAGGGTGCTAGGTGCTCAGTGCTCAGGGTGCTGGGTGCTCAGTGCTCAGGGTGCTGGGTGCTCAGTGCTCAGGGTGCTGGGTGCTCGGTGCTCTGGGTGCTGGGTGCTTAGTGCTCGGGGTGCCCGGTGCTCAGTACTCGGGGTGCTCAGTGCTCAGTACTCAGGGTGCTGGGTGCTCAGTGCTCAGGGTGCTGGGTGCTCAGTACTCAGGGTGCTGGGTGCTCGGTGCTCAGTACGCAGTGTGCTCAGTACTCAGGGTGCTGGGTGCTCAGTACTCAGGGTGCTCGGTGCTCAGTGCTCAGGGTGCTAGGTGCTCGGTGCTCGGGGTGCTTGGTGCTTAGTGCTCGGGTTGCTGGGTGCTCAGTACTCAGGGTGCTGGGTGCTAAGTGCTCAGTACTCAGGGTGCTGGGTGCTCAGTGCTCAGGGTTCTGGGTGCTCAGTGCTCAGGGTGCTGGGTGCTCGGAGCTCTGGGTGCTGGGTGCTTAGTGCTCGGGTTGCTGGGTGCTCAGTACTCAGGGTGCTGGGTGCTCAGTGCTCGGGGTGCTGGGTGCTCAGTGCTCAGTACTCAGGGTGCTGGGTGCTCAGTGCTCTGGGTGCTGGGTGCTCAGTACTCAGGGTGCTGGGTGCTCAGTGCTCAGGGTGCTGGGTGCTCAGTACTCAGGGTGCTGGGTGCTCAGTGCTCAGGGTGCTGGGTGCTCAGTGCTCAGGGTGCTGGGTGCTCAGTGCTCAGGGTGCTGGGTGCTCGGTGCTCTGGGTGCTGGGTGCTTAGTGCTCGGGGTGCCCGGTGCTCAGTACTCGGCGTGCTCAGTGCTCAGTACTCAGGGTGGTGGGTGCTCAGTGCTCAGGGTGCTGGGTGCTCAGTACTCAGGGTGCTGGGTGCTCGGTGCTCAGTACGCTGGGTGCTCAGTACTCAGGGTGCTGGGTGCTCAGTACTCAGGATGCTCGGTGCTCAGTACTCAGGGTGCTGGGTGCTCAGTGCTCGGGGTGCTGGGTGCTCAGTACTCAGGGTGCTGGGTGCTCAGTGCTCGGGGTGCTCGGTGCTCAGTACGCTGGGTGCTCAGTACTCAGGGTGCTGGGTGCTCAGTACTCAGGGTGCTGGGTGCTTAGTACTCATGGTGCTGGGTGCTCAGTGCTCGGGGTGCTGGGTGCTCAGTGCTCAGTACTCAGGGTGCTGGGTGCTCAGTGCTCAGGTTGCTGGGTGCTCGGTGCTCAGTACGCTGGGTGCCCAGTACTCAGGGTGCTGGGTGCTCAGTACTCAGGGTGCTCGGTGCTCAGTACTCAGGGTGCTGGGTGCTCAGTGCTCGGGGTGCTGGGTGCTCAGTACTCAGGGTGCTGGGTGCTCAGTGCTCGGGGTGCTCGGTGCTCAGTACGCTGGGTGCTCAGTATTCAGGGTGCTGGGTGCTCAGTACTCAGGGTGCTGGGTGCTCAGTGCTCAGGGTGCTGGGTGCTCAGTGCTCGGGGTGCTCAGTGCTAAGTACTCAGGGTGCTGGGTGCTCAGTACTCAGGGTGCTGGGTGCTCAATACTCAGAGTGCTGGGTGCTCAGTGCTCGTAGTGCTGGGTGCTCTGTGCTCAGGGTGCTCAGTGCTCAGTACTCAGGGTGCTGCGTGCTCATTACTCAGGGTGCTGGGTGCTCAGTGCTCGGGGTGCTGGGTGCTCAGTACGCAGGGTGCTGGGTGCTCAGTGCTCAGGGTGCTCGGTGCTCAGTACTCATGGTGCTGGGTGCTCATTCTCAGGGTGCTGGGTGCTCAGTACTCAGGTTGCTCAGTACTCTGGGTGCTCGGTGCTCAGTACTCATGGTGCTGGCTGCTCAGTACTCAGGGTGCTTGGTGCTCAGTTCTCAGGGTGCTCGGTGCTCAGTGTTTGGTGTGCTGGGTGCTCAGTACTCAGGGTGCTGGGTGCTCAGTGCTCATGGTGCTCGGTGCTCAGTGCTCTGGGTGCTGGGTGCTCAGTACTCAGTGCTCAGGATGCTGGGTGCTCAGTGCTCAGGGTGCTGGGTGCTCAGTGCTCAGGGAGCTCAGTGCTCAGTGCTCAGTACTTAGGGTGCTGGGTGCTCAGTACTCAGGGTGCTGGGTGCTCAGTGCTCGGGGTGCCCGGTGCTCAGTGCTCGGGGTGCTCGGTGCTCAGTACTCAGGGTGCTGGGTGCTCAGTACTCACGGTGCTGGGTGCTCAGTGCTCGGGGTGCTGGGTGCTCAGTGCTCGGGTTGCTGGGTGCTCAGTGCTCGGGGTGCTGGGTGCTCAGTACTCAGGGTGCTCAGCGCTCAGTACTCAGGGTGCTGGGTGCTCAGTGCTCGGGGTGCTCGTTGCTCAGTACGTTGGGTGCTCAGTGCTCAGGGTGCTGGCTGCTCAGTGCTCAGGGTGCTGGGTGCTCAGTGCTCAGGGTGCTTGATGCTCAGTACTCAGGGTGCTGGGTGCTCAGTGCTCAGGGTGCTGGGTGCTCAGTGCTCAGGGTGCTGGGTGCTCAGTACTCAGGGTGCTGGGTGCTCAGTACTCGGGGTGCTGGGTGCTCAGTGCTCAGCGTGCTGGGTGCTCAGTACTCAGGGTGCTCGGTGCTCAGTGCTTGGGGTGCTGGGTGCTCAGTACTCAGGGTGCTGGGTGCTCAGTTCTCAGGGTGCTGCGTGCTCAGTGCTCAGGGTGATGGGTGCTCAGTACTCAGTGCTCAGGATGCTCCGTGCTCAGTGCTCGGGCCGCTGGGTGCTCAGTGCTCAGGGTGCTGGGTGCTCAGTACTCAGGGTGCTGGGTTCTCAGTACTCAGGGTGCTGGGTGCACAGTGCTAGGGGTGCTGGGTGCTCAGTGCTCGGGGTCTGGGTGCTCAGTACTCAGGGTGCTGGGTGCTCAGTACTCAGGGTGCTGGGTGCTCAGTGCTCAGGGTGCTGGGTGCTCAGTGCTCTGGGTGCTGGGTGCTCAGTGCTCAGGGTGCTGGGTGCTCAGTGCTCAGGGTGCTGGGTGCTCAGTGCTCGGGGTGCTGGGTGCTGAGTGCTCAGGGTGCTGGGTGCTCAGTGCTCGGGGTGCTCGGTGCTCAGTACACAGGGTGCTAGGTGCTCAGTGCTCGGGGTGCTGGGTGCTCAGTGCTCAGTACTCAGGGTGCTGGGTGCTCAGTGCTCTGGGTGCTGGGTGCTCAGTACTCAGGGTGCTGGGTGCTCAGTGCTCAGGGTGCTGGGTGCTCAGTGCTCAGGGTGCTGGGTGCTCAGTGATCGGGGTGCTGGGTGCTCAGTACTCAGGGTGCTCAGTGCTCGGGGAGCTCGGTGCTCAGTACTCAGGGTGCTGGGTGCTCAGTACACAGTGCTCGGGGTCCTGGGTGCTCCGTGCTCGGGGTGCTGGGTGCTCAGTGCTCTGGGTGCTTAGTGCTCAGTACTCAGGGTGCTGGGTGCTCAGTACTCAGGGTGCTCAGTGCTCGGGGTGCTGGGTGCTCAGTGCTCAGGGTGATCGGTGCTCAGTACTCAGTATGCTGGGTGCTCAGTACTCAGGGTGCTGGGTGCTCAGTACTCAGGGTGCTGGTTGCTCAGTCCTCAGGGTGCTCAGTGCTCAGGGTGCTGGGTGATCAGTGCTCGGGGTGTTCGGTGCTCAGTACTCAGGGTGCTGAGTGCCCAGTACTCAGGGTGCTGGGTGCTCAGTACTCAGGGTGCTCATTGCTCAGGGTGCTGGGTGCTCAGTACTCAGGGTGCTGGGTGCTCAGTCCTCAGGGTGCTGGGTGCTCAGTACGTTGGGTGCTCAGTACTCAGGGTGCTCGGTGCTCAGTACTCGGGGTGCTGGGTGCTCATTAATCAGGGTGCTGGGTGCTCAGTACTCAGGGTGCTCAGTGCTTGGGGTGCAGGGTGCTCAGTACTCAGGGTGCTCTGTGCTTGGGGTGCTGGGCGCTCAGTACTCAGGGTGCTGGGTGCTCAGTGCTCAGGGTGTTGGGTGCTCAGTACTCAGGGTGCTGGGTGCTCAGTACTCAGGGTGCTGGGTGCTCAGTGCTCGGGGTGCTGGGTGCTCAGTGCTCGGGGTGCTGGGTGCTCAGTGCTCGGGGTGCTCGGTGCTCAGTGCTCGGGGTGCTGGGTGCTCAGTGCTCAGTACTCAGGGTGCTGGGTGCTCAGTGCTCAGGTTGCTGGGTGCTCGGTGCTCAGTACGCTGGGTGCTCAGTACTCAGGGTGCTGGATGCTCAGTACTCAGGGTGCTCGGTGCTCAGTTCTCAGGGTGCTGGGTGCTCAGTGCTCGGGGTGCTGGGTGCTCAGTACTCAGGGTGCTGGGTGCTCAGTGCTCGGGGTGCTCGGTGCTCAGTACGCTGGGTGCTCAGTATTCAGGGTGCTGGGTGCTCAGTACTCAGGGTGCTGGGTGCTCAGTGCTCAGGGTGCTGGGTGCTCAGTGCTCGGGGTGCTCAGTGCTAAGTACTCAGGGTGCTGGGTGCTCAGTACTCAGGGTGCTGGGTGCTCAGTATTCAGAGTGCTGGGTGCTCAGTGCTCGTAGTGCTGGGTGCTCAGTGCTCAGGGTGCTCGGTGCTCAGTACTCATGTTGCTGGGTGCTCATTCTCAGGGTGCTGGGTGCTCAGTACTCAGGTTGCTCAGTACTCTGGGTGCTCGGTGCTCAGTACTCATGGTGCTGGCTGCTCAGTACTCAGGGTGCTCGGTGCTCAGTTCTCAGGGTGCTCGGTGCTCAGTGTTTGGTGTGCTGGGTGCTCAGTACTCAGGGTGCTGGGTGCTCAGTGCTCATGGTGCTCGGTGCTCAGTGCTCTGGGTGCTGGGTGCTCAGTACTCAGTGCTCAGGATGCTGGGTGCTCAGTGCTCAGGGTGCTGGGTGCTCAGTGCTCAGGGAGCTCAGTGCTCAGTGCTCAGTACTTAGGGTGCTGGGTGCTCAGTACTCAGGGTGTTGGGTGCTCAGTGCTCGGGGTGCCCGGTGCTCAGTGCTCTGGGTGCTCGGTGCTCAGTACTCAGGGTGCTGGGTGCTCAGTACTCACGGTGCTGGGTGCTCAGTGCTCGGGGTGCTGGGTGCTCAGTGCTCGGGGTGCTGGGTGCTCAGTGCTCGGGGTGCTGGGTGCTCAGTACTCAGGGTGCTCAGCGCTCAGTACTCAGGGTGCTGGGTGCTCAGTGCTCGGGGTGCTCGTTGCTCAGTACGTTGGGTGCTCAGTGCTCAGGGTGCTGGGTGCTCAGTGCTCAGGGTGCTTGATGCTCAGTACTCAGGGTGCTGGGTGCTCAGTGCTCAGGGTGCTGGGTGCTCAGTGCTCAGGGTGCTGGGTGCTCAGTGCTCAGGGTGCTGGGTGCTCAGTACTCAGGGTGCTGGGTGCTCAGTACTCGGGGTGCTGGGTG
This sequence comes from Microtus oregoni, assembly GCF_018167655.1. Taxonomy (NCBI): domain Eukaryota; kingdom Metazoa; phylum Chordata; class Mammalia; order Rodentia; family Cricetidae; genus Microtus; species Microtus oregoni. The sequence continues at coordinate 71,042 of NW_024543574.1, forward strand.
CTCAGTGCTCAGCGTGCTGGGTGCTCAGTACTCAGGGTGCTCGGTGCTCAGTGCTTGGGGTGCTGGGTGCTCAGTACTCAGGGTGCTGGGTGCTCAGTTCTCAGGGTGCTGCGTGCTCAGTGCTCAGGGTGATGGGTGCTCAGTACTCAGTGCTCAGGATGCTGGGTGCTCAGTGCTCGGGCCGCTGGGTGCTCAGTGCTCAGTGTGCTGGGTGCTCAGTACTCAGGGTGCTGGGTTCTCAGTACTCAGGGTGCTGGGTGCACAGTGCTAGGGGTGCTGGGTGCTCAGTGCTCGGGGTCTGGGTGCTCAGTACTCAGGGTGCTGGGTGCTCAGTACTCAGGGTGCTGGGTGCTCAGTGCTCAGGGTGCTGGGTGCTCAGTGCTCTGGGTGCTGGGTGCTCAGTGCTCAGGGTGCTGGGTGCTCAGTGCTCAGGGTGCTGGGTGCTCAGTGCTCAGGGTGCTGGGTGCTGAGTGCTCAGGGTGCTGGGTGCTCAGTGCTCGGGGTGCTCGGTGCTCAGTACACAGGGTGCTAGGTGCTCAGTGCTCGGGGTGCTGGGTGCTCAGTGCTCAGTACTCAGGGTGCTGGGTGCTCAGTGCTCGGGGTGCTGGGTGCTCAGTACTCAGGGTGCTGGGTGCTCAGTGCTCAGGGTGCTGGGTGCTCAGTGCTCAGGGTGCTGGGTGCTCAGTGATCGGGGTGCTGGGTGCTCAGTACTCAGGGTGCTGGGTGCTCAGTACTCAGGGTGCTCAGTGCTCGGGGTGCTGGGTGCTCAGTACTCAGGGTGCTGGGTGCTCAGTACTCAGTGCTCGGGGTCCTGGGTGCTCCGTGCTCGGGGTGCTGGGTGCTCAGTGCTCTGGGTGCTTAGTGCTCAGTACTCAGGGTGCTGGGTGCTCAGTACTCAGGGTGCTCAGTGCTCGGGGTGCTGGGTGCTCAGTACTCAGGGTGCTGGGTGCTCAGTACTCAGGGTGCTCAGTGCTCGGGGTGCTGGGTGCTCAGTGCTCAGGGTGATCGGTGCTCAGTACTCAGGATGCTGGGTGCTCAGTACTCAGGGTGCTGGGTGCTCAGTACTCAGGGTGCTGGGTGCTCAGTGCTCGGGGTGCTGGGTGCTCAGTACTCAGGGTGCTGGGTGCTCAGTGCTCAGGGTGCTGGTTGCTCAGTCCTCAGCGTGCTCAGTGCTCAGGGTGCTGGTTGCTCAGTCCTCAGGGTGCTCAGTGCTCAGGGTGCTGGGTGATCAGTGCTCGGGGTGTTCGGTGCTCAGTACTCAGGGTGCTGAGTGCCCAGTACTCAGGGTGCTGGGTGCTCAGTACTCAGGGTGCTCATTGCTCAGGGTGCTGGGTGCTCAGTACTCAGGGTGCTGGGTGCTCAGTCCTCAGGGTGCTGGGTGCTCAGTACGTTGGGTGCTCAGTACTCAGGGTGCTCGGTGCTCAGTACTCGGGGTGCTGGGTGCTCATTAATCAGGGTGCTGGGTGCTCAGTACTCAGGGTGCTCAGTGCTTGGGGTGCAGGGTGCTCAGTACTCAGGGTGCTCTGTGCTTGGGGTGCTGGGCGCTCAGTACTCAGGGTGCTGGGTGCTCAGTGCTCAGGGTGTTGGGTGCTCAGTACTCAGGGTGCTGGGTGCTCAGTACTCAGGGTGCTGGGTGCTCAGTGCTCGGGGTGCTGGGTGCTCAGTGCTCGGGGTGCTGGGTGCTCAGTGCTCGGGGTGCTCGGTGCTCAGTGCTCGGGGTGCTGGGTGCTCAGTGCTCAGTACTCAGGGTGCTGGGTGCTCAGTGCTCAGGTTGCTGGGTGCTCGGTGCTCAGTACGCTGGGTGCTCAGTACTCAGGGTGCTGGATGCTCAGTACTCAGGGTGCTCGGTGCTCAGTTCTCAGGGTGCTGGGTGCTCAGTGCTCGGGGTGCTGGGTGCTCAGTACTCAGGGTGCTGGGTGCTCAGTGCTCGGGGTGCTCGGTGCTCAGTACGCTGGGTGCTCAGTATTCAGGGTGCTGGGTGCTCAGTACTCAGGGTGCTGGGTGCTCAGTGCTCAGGGTGCTGGGTGCTCAGTGCTCGGGGTGCTCAGTGCTAAGTACTCAGGGTGCTGGGTGCTCAGTACTCAGGGTGCTGGGTGCTCAGTACTCAGAGTGCTGGGTGCTCAGTGCTCGTAGTGCTGGGTGCTCAGTGCTCAGGGTGCTCAGTGCTCAGTACTCAGGGTGCTGGGTGCTCATTACTCAGGGTGCTGGGTGCTCAGTGCTCGGGGTGCTGGTGCTCAGTACTCAGGGTGCTGGGTGCTCAGTGCTCAGGGTGCTCGGTGCTCAGTACTCATGTTGCTGGGTGCTCATTCTCAGGGTGCTGGGTGCTCAGTACTCAGGTTGCTCAGTACTCTGGGTGCTCGGTGCTCAGTACTCATGGTGCTGGCTGCTCAGTACTCAGGGTGCTCGGTGCTCAGTTCTCAGGGTGCTCGGTGCTCAGTGTTTGGTGTGCTGGGTGCTCAGTACTCAGGGTGCTGGGTGCTCAGTGCTCATGGTGCTCGGTGCTCAGTGCTCTGGGTGCTGGGTGCTCAGTACTCAGTGCTCAGGATGCTGGGTGCTCAGTGCTCAGGGTGCTGGGTGCTCAGTGCTCAGGGAGCTCAGTGCTCAGTGCTCAGTACTTAGGGTGCTGGGTGCTCAGTACTCAGGGTGTTGGGTGCTCAGTGCTCGGGGTGCCCGGTGCTCAGTGCTCTGGGTGCTCGGTGCTCAGTACTCAGGGTGCTGGGTGCTCAGTACTCACGGTGCTGGGTGCTCAGTGCTCGGGGTGCTGGGTGCTCAGTGCTCGGGGTGCTGGGTGCTCAGTGCTCGGGGTGCTGGGTGCTCAGTACTCAGGGTGCTCAGCGCTCAGTACTCAGGGTGCTGGGTGCTCAGTGCTCGGGGTGCTCGTTGCTCAGTACGTTGGGTGCTCAGTGCTCAGGGTGCTGGGTGCTCAGTGCTCAGGGTGCTTGATGCTCAGTACTCAGGGTGCTGGGTGCTCAGTGCTCAGGGTGCTGGGTGCTCAGTGCTCAGGGTGCTGGGTGCTCAGTGCTCAGGGTGCTGGGTGCTCAGTACTCAGGGTGCTGGGTGCTCAGTACTCGGGGTGCTGGGTGCTCAGTGCTCAGCGTGCTGGGTGCTCAGTACTCAGGGTGCTCGGTGCTCAGTGCTTGGGGTGCTGGGTGCTCAGTACTCAGGGTGCTGGGTGCTCAGTTCTCAGGGTGCTGCGTGCTCAGTGCTCAGGGTGATGGGTGCTCAGTACTCAGTGCTCAGGATGCTGGGTGCTCAGTGCTCGGGCCGCTGGGTGCTCAGTGCTCAGTGTGCTGGGTGCTCAGTACTCAGGGTGCTGGGTTCTCAGTACTCAGGGTGCTGGGTGCACAGTGCTAGGGGTGCTGGGTGCTCAGTGCTCGGGGTCTGGGTGCTCAGTACTCAGGGTGCTGGGTGCTCAGTACTCAGGGTGCTGGGTGCTCAGTGCTCAGGGTGCTGGGTGCTCAGTGCTCTGGGTGCTGGGTGCTCAGTGCTCAGGGTGCTGGGTGCTCAGTGCTCAGGGTGCTGGGTGCTCAGTGCTCAGGGTGCTGGGTGCTGAGTGCTCAGGGTGCTGGGTGCTCAGTGCTCGGGGTGCTCGGTGCTCAGTACACAGGGTGCTAGGTGCTCAGTGCTCGGGGTGCTGGGTGCTCAGTGCTCAGTACTCAGGGTGCTGGGTGCTCAGTGCTCGGGGTGCTGGGTGCTCAGTACTCAGGGTGCTGGGTGCTCAGTGCTCAGGGTGCTGGGTGCTCAGTGCTCAGGGTGCTGGGTGCTCAGTGATCGGGGTGCTGGGTGCTCAGTACTCAGGGTGCTGGGTGCTCAGTACTCAGGGTGCTCAGTGCTCGGGGTGCTGGGTGCTCAGTACTCAGGGTGCTGGGTGCTCAGTACTCAGTGCTCGGGGTCCTGGGTGCTCCGTGCTCGGGGTGCTGGGTGCTCAGTGCTCTGGGTGCTTAGTGCTCAGTACTCAGGGTGCTGGGTGCTCAGTACTCAGGGTGCTCAGTGCTCGGGGTGCTGGGTGCTCAGTACTCAGGGTGCTGGTGCTCAGTACTCAGGGTGCTCAGTGCTCGGGGTGCTGGGTGCTCAGTGCTCAGGGTGATCGGTGCTCAGTACTCAGGATGCTGGGTGCTCAGTACTCAGGGTGCTGGGTGCTCAGTACTCAGGGTGCTGGGTGCTCAGTGCTCGGGGTGCTGGGTGCTCAGTACTCAGGGTGCTGGGTGCTCAGTGCTCAGGGTGCTGGTTGCTCAGTCCTCAGCGTGCTCAGTGCTCAGGGTGCTGGTTGCTCAGTCCTCAGGGTGCTCAGTGCTCAGGGTGCTGGGTGATCAGTGCTCGGGGTGTTCGGTGCTCAGTACTCAGGGTGCTGAGTGCCCAGTACTCAGGGTGCTGGGTGCTCAGTACTCAGGGTGCTCAGTGCTCAGTACTCAGGGTGCTCAGTGCTCAGTACTCAGGGTGCTCAGTGCTCAGGGTGCTGGGTGCTCAGTACTCAGGGTGCTGGGTGCTCAGTCCTCAGGGTGCTGGGTGCTCAGTACGTTGGGTGCTCAGTACTCAGGGTGCTCGGTGCTCAGTACTCGGGGTGCTGGGTGCTCATTAATCAGGGTGCTGGGTGCTCAGTACTCAGGGTGCTCAGTGCTTGGGGTGCAGGGTGCTCAGTACTCAGGGTGCTCTGTGCTTGGGGTGCTGGGCGCTCAGTACTCAGGGTGCTGGGTGCTCAGTGCTCAGGGTGTTGGGTGCTCAGTACTCAGGGTGCTGGGTGCTCAGTACTCAGGGTGCTGGGTGCTCAGTGCTCGGGGTGCTGGGTGCTCAGTGCTCGGGGTGCTGGGTGCTCAGTGCTCGGGGTGCTCGGTGCTCAGTGCTCGGGGTGCTGGGTGCTCAGTGCTCAGTACTCAGGGTGCTGGGTGCTCAGTGCTCAGGTTGCTGGGTGCTCGGTGCTCAGTACGCTGGGTGCTCAGTACTCAGGGTGCTGGATGCTCAGTACTCAGGGTGCTCGGTGCTCAGTTCTCAGGGTGCTGGGTGCTCAGTGCTCGGGGTGCTGGGTGCTCAGTACTCAGGGTGCTGGGTGCTCAGTGCTCGGGGTGCTCGGTGCTCAGTACGCTGGGTGCTCAGTATTCAGGGTGCTGGGTGCTCAGTACTCAGGGTGCTGGGTGCTCAGTGCTCAGGGTGCTGGGTGCTCAGTGCTCGGGGTGCTCAGTGCTAAGTACTCAGGGTGCTGGGTGCTCAGTACTCAGGGTGCTGGGTGCTCAGTACTCAGAGTGCTGGGTGCTCAGTGCTCGTAGTGCTGGGTGCTCAGTGCTCAGGGTGCTCAGTGCTCAGTACTCAGGGTGCTGGGTGCTCATTACTCAGGGTGCTGGGTGCTCAGTGCTCGGGGTGCTGGGTGCTCAGTACTCAGGGTGCTGGGTGCTCAGTGCTCAGGGTGCTCGGTGCTCAGTACTCATGTTGCTGGGGTGCTCATTCTCAGGGTGCTGGGTGCTCAGTACTCAGGTTGCTCAGTACTCTGGGTGCTCGGTGCTCAGTACTCATGGTGCTGGCTGCTCAGTACTCAGGGTGCTCGGTGCTCAGTTCTCAGGGTGCTCGGTGCTCAGTGTTTGGTGTGCTGGGTGCTCAGTACTCAGGGTGCTGGGTGCTCAGTGCTCATGGTGCTCGGTGCTCAGTGCTCTGGGTGCTGGGTGCTCAGTACTCAGTGCTCAGGATGCTGGGTGCTCAGTGCTCAGGGTGCT
>NW_024543575.1:0-76611 GCF_018167655.1 Microtus oregoni
ACCCCGAGCACTGAGCACCCAGCACCCCGAGAATGAGCACCCAGCACCCCGAGTACTGAGCACCGAGCACCCTGAGCACTGAGTACCCAGCACCCTGAGTACTGAGCACCCAGGACCCTGAGCACTGAGCACCGAGCAACCCAAGTACTGAGCACAAAGCACCCTGAGCACTGAGCACCCAGCACCCTGAGTACTGAGCACCCAGCACCCTGAGTACTGAACACCCAGCACCCTGAGTACTGAGCACCCAGCACCCTGAGCACTGATCACCCAGCACCCTGAGCACTGAGCACCCAGCACCCTGAGTACTGAGCACCCAGCACCCTGAGTACTGAGCACCCTGCACCCTGAGTACTGAGCTCCGAGCACCCCGAGCACTGAGCACCCAGCGACCCGAGCACCGAGCACCCTGAGCACTGAGCACCCAGCACCCTGAGTACTGAGCACCCAGCACCCTGAGCAATGAGCAACTTGAGTACTGAGCACCCAGCACCTTGAGCACTGAGCACCCAGCACCCGGAGTACTGAGCACCCTGCGCCCTGAGTACTAAGCACCGAGCACCCTGAGTACTGAGCACCCAGCACCCTGAGCACTGAGCACCCAGCACCCCGAGCACTGAGCACCCAGCATCCTGAGTACTGAGCACCCAGCGCCCCGAGCACTGAGCACCCAGCACCCTAAGCACTGAGCTCCCAGCACCCTGAGTACTGAGCATCCAGCATCCCGAGTACTTAACACCCAGCACCCTGAGCACTGAGCACTGAGCACCCTGAGCACTGAGTACTGAGCACTGAGCACCCTGAGCACTGAGCACCCAGCACCCCCGAGTACTGAGCACCCAGCACCCCGAGAACTGAGCACCCAGCGCCCCGAGCACTGAGCACCCAGCACCCCGAGCACTGAGCACTGAGCACCCTGAGCACTGAGCACCCAGCACCCCGAGTACTGAGCAGTGAGCACCCTGAGTACTGAGCACCCAACACCCCGAGTACTGAGCACTGAGCACCCTGAGTACTGAGCACCCATCACCCTGAGCACTGAGTACCCAGCACCCTGAGCACTGAGCACCCAGCACCCTGAGCACTGAGCACCCAGCACCCTGAGCACTGAGCACCCAGCACCCTGAGTACTGAGCACTGAGCACCCAGCACCCCGAGCACTGAGCACCCAGCACCCTGAGTACTGAGCACTGAGCACCCAGCACCCCGAGCACTGAGCACCCAGCACCCTGAGCACTGAGCACCCAGCATCCGAGTACTGAGCACCCAGCACCCTGAGTACTGAGCACCCAGCACCCCGAGTACTGAGCACCCAGCACCCTGAGTACTGAGCACCCAGCACCCTGAGCACTGAGCACCCAGCACCCTGAGTACTGAGCACCCAGCACCCTGAGTACTGAACACACAGCACCCCGATCACTGAGCACCCAGCAGCCTGAGTAGTGAGCACCCAGCACCCTGAGCACTGAGCACCCAGCACCCCGAGCACTCAGCACCCAGCACCCTGAGCACTGAGCACCCAGCACCCTGAGTAGTGAGCACCCAACGTACTGAGCACCGAGCTCCCCGAGCACTGAGCACCCAGCACCCTGAGTACTGAGCACCAAGCACCCAGAGCACTGAGCACCCAGCACCCTGAGTACTGAGTTCCGAGCACAACGAGCACTGAGCACCCAGCGCCCCGAGCACCGAGCACCCTGAGCACTGAGCACCCAGCACCCTGATTACTGAGCACCCAGCACCCTGAGCAATGAGCACCCTGAGTACTGAGCACCCAGCACCTTGAGCAATGAGCACCGAGCACCCCGAGCACTGAGCACCCAGCACCCGGAGTACTGAGCACAAAGCACCCTGAGCACTGAGCACCCAGCACCCTGAGTACTGAGCACCCAGCACCCTGAGTACTGAACACCCAGCACCCTGAGTACTGAGCACCCAGCACCCTGAGCACTGATCACCCAGCACCCTGAGCACTGAGCACCCAGCACCCTGAGTACTGAGCACCCAGCACCCTGAGTACTGAGCACCCTGCACCCTGAGTACTGAGCTCCGAGCACCCCGAGCACTGAGCACCCTGCGCCCCGAGCACCGAGCACCCTGAGCACTGAGCACCCAGCACCCTGAGTACTGAGCACCCAGCACCCTGAGCAATGAGCAACTTGAGTACTGAGCACCCAGCACCTTGAGCACTGAGCACCCAGCACCCGGAGTACTGAGCACCCAGCGCCCTGAGTACTAAGCACCGAGCACCCTGAATACTGAGTACCCAGCACCCTGAGCACTGAACACACAGCACCCTGAGAACTGAGCACCGAGCACCCTGAGTACTGAGCACCCAGCACCCCGAGCACTGAGCACCCAGCACCCTGAGTACTGAGCACACAGCACCCTGAGCACTGAGCACCGAGCACCCTGAGCACTGACCACCCAGCACCCTGAGGACTGAGCACCCAGCACCCGGAGCACTGAGCACCCTGAGTACTGAGCACTGAGCACCCTGAGTACTGTGCACTGAGCACCCTGAGTACTGAGCAACCAGCACCCTGAGTACTGAGCACCCAGCACCCTGAGCACTGAGCACCGAGCACCCTGAGCACTGAGCACCCAGCACCCTGAGCACTGAGCACCCAGCACCCTGAGTAGTGAGCACCCAACGTACTGAGCACCGAGCACCCCGATCACTGAGCACCCAGCTCCCTGAGTACTGAGCACCCAGCACCCTGAGCACTGAGCACCCAGCACCCTGAGCACTGAGCACCCCGCACCCTGAGCACTGATCACCAAACACCCTGAGCACTGAGCACCCAGCACCCTGAGTACTGAGCACCCAGCAACCTGAGTACTGAGCACCCAGCACCCTGAGCACTGAGTACCCAGCACCCTGAGCACTGAGCACCCAGCACCCTGAGCACTGAGCACACAGCACCCTGAGCACTGAGCACCCAGCACCCTGAGTACTGAGCACTGAGCACCCAGCACCCCGAGCACTGAGCACCCAGCACCCTGAGTACTGAGCACTGAGCACCAAGCACCCCGAGCACTGAGCACCCAGCACCCTGAGCACTGAGCACCCAGCACCCGAGTACTGAGCACCCAGCACCCTGAGTACTGAGCACCCAGCACCCTGAGTACTGAGCACCCAGCACCCCGAGTACTGAGCACCCAGCACCCTGAGTACTGAGCACCCAGTACCCTGAGCACTGAGCACCCAGCACCCCGAGCACTGAGCACCCAGCATCCTGAGTACTGAGCACCCAGCGCCCCGAGCACTGAGTACCCAGCACCCTAAGCACTGAGCACCCAGCACCCTGAGTACTGAGCATCCAGCATCCCGAGTACTGAACACCCAGCACCCTGAGCACTGAGCACTGAGCACCCTGAGCACTGAGTACTGAGCACTGAGCACCCTGAGCACTGAGCACCCAGCACCCTGAGTACTGAGCACCCAGCACCCTGAGTACTGAGCACCCTGCACCCTGAGTACTGAGCTCCGAGCACCCCGAGCACTGAGCACCCTGCGCCCCGAGCACCGAGCACCCTGAGCACTGAGCACCCAGCACCCTGAGTACTGAGCACCCAGCACCCTGAGCAATGAGCAACTTGAGTACTGAGCACCCAGCACCTTGAGCACTGAGCACCCAGCACCCGGAGTACTGAGCACCCAGCGCCCTGAGTACTAAGCACCGAGCACCCTGAATACTGAGTACCCAGCACCCTGAGCACTGAACACACAGCACCCTGAGAACTGAGCACCGAGCACCCTGAGTACTGAGCACCCAGCACCCCGAGCACTGAGCACCCTGAGTACTGAGCACTGAGCACCCTGAGTACTGAGCACTGAGCACCCTGAGTACTGAGCAACCAGCACCCTGAGTACTGAGCACCCAGCACCCTGAGCACTGAGAACCGAGCACCCTGAGCACTGAGCACCCAGCACCCTGAGCACTGAGCACCCAGCACCCTGAGTAGTGAGCACCCAACGTACTGAGCACCGAGCACCCCGATCACTGAGCACCCAGCTCCCTGAGTACTGAGCACCCAGCACCCTGAGCACTGAGCACCCAGCACCCTGAGCACTGAGCACCCAGCACCCTGAGCACTGATCACCAAACACCCTGAGCACTGAGCACCCATCACCCTGAGTACTGAGCACCCAGCACCCTGAGTACTGAGCACCCAGCACCCTGAGCACTGAGTACCCAGCACCCTGAGCACTGAGCACCCAGCACCCTGAGCACTGAGCACACAGCACCCTGAGTACTGAGCACCCAGCACCCCGAGCACTGAGCACCCAGCACCCCGAGAATGAGCACCCAGCACCCCGAGTACTGAGCACCGAGCACCCTGAGCACTGAGTACCCAGCACCCTGAGTACTGAGCACCCAGGACCCTGAGCACTGAGCACCGAGCAACCCAAGTACTGAGCACAAAGCACCCTGAGCACTGAGCACCCAGCACCCTGAGTACTGAGCACCCAGCACCCTGAGTACTGAACACCCAGCACCCTGAGTACTGAGCACCCAGCACCCTGAGCACTGATCACCCAGCACCCTGAGCACTGAGCACCCAGCACCCTGAGTACTGAGCACCCAGCACCCTGAGTACTGAGCACCCTGCACCCTGAGTACTGAGCTCCGAGCACCCCGAGCACTGAGCACCCAGCGACCCGAGCACCGAGCACCCTGAGCACTGAGCACCCAGCACCCTGAGTACTGAGCACCCAGCACCCTGAGCAATGAGCAACTTGAGTACTGAGCACCCAGCACCTTGAGCACTGAGCACCCAGCACCCGGAGTACTGAGCACCCAGCGCCCTGAGTACTAAGCACCGAGCACCCTGAATACTGAGTACCCAGCACCCTGAGCACTGAACACACAGCACCCTGAGAACTGAGCACCGAGCACCCTGAGTACTGAGCACCCAGCACCCCGAGCACTGAGCACCCAGCACCCTGAGTACTGAGCACCCAGCACCCTGAGCACTGAGCACCGAGCACCCTGAGCACTGACCACCCAGCACCCTGAGGACTGAGCACCCAGCACCCGGAGCACTGAGCACCCTGAGTACTGAGCACTGAGCACCCTGAGTACTGAGCACTGAGCACCCTGAGTACTGAGCAACCAGCACCCTGAGTACTGAGCACCCAGCACCCTGAGCACTGAGCACCGAGCACCCTGAGCACTGAGCACCCAGCACCCTGAGCACTGAGCACCCAGCACCCTGAGTAGTGAGCACCCAACGTACTGAGCACCGAGCACCCCGATCACTGAGCACCCAGCTCCCTGAGTACTGAGCACCCAGCACCCTGAGCACTGAGCACCCAGCACCCTGAGAACTGAGCACCCCGCACCCTGAGCACTGATCACCAAACACCCTGAGCACTGAGCACCCAGCACCCTGAGTACTGAGCACCCAGCACCCTGAGTACTGAGCACCCAGCACCCTGAGCACTGAGCACCCAGCACCCTGAGTACTGAGCACCCAGCACCCTGAGCACTGAGTACCCAGCACCCTGAGTACTGAGCACCGAGCACCAATAGCACTGAGCACCCAGCACCCTGAGTACTGAGCACCCAGCACCCTGAGCACTGAGTACCCAGCACCCTGAGTACTGAGCACCGAGCACCAATAGCACTGAGCACCCAGCACCCTGAGTACTGAGCACCCAGCACCAAAAGTACTGAGCACCGAGCATCCTGAGCACTGAGCACCGAGCAACCCGAGCACTGAGCACCCAGCACCCTGAGTACTGAGCACCCAGCACCAAGAGTACTGAGCAGCGAGCACCCCGAGCACTGAGCACCCAGCACCCTGTGTAATGAGCACCCAGCACCCCGAGTACTGAGCACCCAGCCCCGTGAGTACTGAGCACCCAGCACCCTGAGTACTGAGCACCCAGCACCCTGAGCACTGAGCACAAAGCACGCTGAGTACTGAGCACACTGAGTACTGAGCACCGAGGACCCTGAACACTGAGCACCCAGCACCCTGAGCACTGAGCACCCAGCAGCCCGAGAATGAGCACCCAGCACCCTGAGTACTGAGAACCGAGCACCCTGAGTACTGAGCACCCAGCACGCTGAGCACTGAGCAACCAGCACCCCGAGTACTGAGCACCCAGCACCCAGACCACTGAGCACCCAGCACCCCGAGAATGAGCACCCAGCACCCTGAGTACTGAGCACCCAGCACCCTGAGTACTGAGCACCCAGCACCCCGAGCACTGAGCACCCTGAATACTGAGCACCCAGCACCCTGAGTACTGTGCACTAAGCACCCAGAGGGCTGAGAACCCAGGACCCCGAGCACTGAGTACTGAGTACCCAGCACCCTGAGTACTGAGCACCGAGCTCCAGGAGCACTGAGCACCCTGAGTACTGAGCACCCAGCACAATGAGAACTGAGCACCCAGCACCCTGAGCACTGAGCACCCAGCTCCCTGAGTACTGAGCACCCAGCACCCCGAGCACTGAGCACCCAGCACCCTGAGTACTGAGCACCCAGCACCCTGAGTACTGAGCAACCAGAGCACTGAGCACCCAGCACCCTGAGTACTGAGCACCCTGAGGACTGAGCACCGATCACCCTGAGCACTGAGCACCGAGCACCCTGAGTACTGAGCACCCAGCACCCTGAGCACTGAGCACCCAGCACCCTGAGTACTGAGCAGCGAGCACCCTGAGTACTGAGCACCCAGCACCCTGAGTACTGAGCACCCAGCACCCTGAGTACTGAGCACCGAGCACCCCGAGTACTGAGCACCCAGCACCCTGAGCACTCAGCACCCAGCACCCCGAGCACTGAGCACCCAGCACCCTGAGTACTGAGCTCCCAGCACCCCGAGCCCTGAGCACCCAGCACCCTGAGTACTGAGCACCCTGAGTACTGAGCACCGATCACCCTGAGCACTGAGCACCCAGCACCCTGAGTACTGAGCACCAAGCACCCTGAGTACTGAGCACCCATCACCCCGAGAATGAGCACCCAGCACCATGAGTACTGAGCCCCGAGCACCCAGAGTACTGAGCACCGAGCACCCTGAGCACTGAGCACCCAGCACCCTGAGAACTGAGCACCGAGCACCCTGAGTACTGAGCACCCAGCACCCCGAGAATGAGCACAAAGCACCATGAGTACTGAGCACCGAGCACCCTGAGCACTGAGCACCCAGCACCCTGAGTACTGAGCACCAAGCACCCTGAGTACTGAGCACCCAGCACCCTTAGTACTGAGCACACAGCACCCTGAGTTCTGAGCACCCAGCACCCTGAGCACTGAGCACACTGAGTACTGAGCAACCAGCACCCTGAGCACTGAGCACCCAGCACCCCGAGCACTGAGCACCCAGCACCCCGAGCACTGAGCACTGAGCACCCTGAGCACTGAGGACCCAGCACCCCGAGCACTGAGCACCCAGCACCCTGAGTACTGAGCACCCAGCACCCTGAGCACTGAGCACACTGAGTACTGAGCAACAAGCACCCTGAGCACTGAGCACCCAGCACCCGAGCACTGAGCACCCAGCACCCTGAGCACTGAGCACCCAGCACCCTGAGCACTGAGCACCCAGCACCCCGAGTACTGAGCACCTAGCACCCCGAGTACTGAGCACCGAGCACCCCGAGCACTGAGCACCCAGCACCCTGAGTACTGAGCAACAAGCACCATGAGTACTGAGCACACAGCACCCTGAGCACTGAGCACCCAGCAACCTGAGTACTGAGCACCCAGCACCCTGAGTACTGAGCACCCTGCAACCTGAGCACTGAGCACCCAGCACCCTGAGTACTGAGCACCCAGCACCCCTAGCACTGAGCACCCAGCAGCCTGAGTACTGAGCACCCAGCACCAAAAGTACTGAGCACCGAGCATCCTGAGCACTGAGCACGGAGCAACCCGAGCACTGAGCACCCAGGACCCCTAGCACTGAGCACCCAGCACCCCGAGCACTGAGCACCCAGCACCCCGAATACTGAGCACCCAGCACCCTGAGTACTGAGCACCCAGCACCCTGAGTACTGAGCACCCAGGACCCCTAGCACTGAGCACCCAGCACCCCGAGCACTGAGCACCCAGCACCCCGAGAATGAGCACCCAGCACCCTGAGTACTGAGAACCGAGCACCCTGAGTACTGAGCACCCAGCACCCTGAGTACTGAGCCCCCAGCACCCTGAGTCCTGAGCAACGAGCACCCCGAGCACTGAGCACCGGGTACCCCGAGCACTGAGCACCCAGCAACCTGAGTACTGAGCACCCAGCACCCTGAGTACTGAGCACTGAGCACCCTGAGCACTGAGCACCCAGCACCCTGAGCACTGAGCAACCAGCATCCTGAGCACTGAGTACTGAGCACCCAGCACCCTGAGCACTGAGCAGCCAGCACCCTGAGCACTGATCACCCAGCACCCTGAGTATTGAGCACCCAGCACCCCAAACACTGAGCAGCGTGCACCCTGAGAACTGAGCACCGAGCACCCTGAGTACTGAGCACCCAGCACCATGAGTACTGAGCCCCGAGCACCCAGAGTACTGAGCACCGGGCACCCTGAGCACTGAGCACCCAGCACCCTGAGTACTGAGCACCAAGCACCCTGAGTACTGAGCACCCATCACCCCGAGAATGAGCACCCAGCACCATGAGTACTGAGCCCCGAGCACCCAGAGTACTGAGCACCGAGCACCCTGAGCACTGAGCACCCAGCACCCTGAGAACTGAGCACCGAGCACCCTGAGTACTGAGCACCCAGCACCCCGAGAATGAGCACCCAGCACCATGAGTACTGAGCACCGAGCACCCTGAGCACTGAGCACCCAGCACCCTGAGTACTGAGCACCAAGCACCCTGAGTACTGAGCACCCAGCACCCTTAGTACTGAGCACCCAGCACCCTGAGTTCTGAGCACCCAGCACCCTGAGCACTGAGCACACTGAGTACTGAGCAACCAGCACCCTGAGCACTGAGCACCCAGCACCCCGAGCACTGAGCACCCAGCACCCCGAGCACTGAGCACTGAGCACCCTGAGCACTGAGGACCCAGCACCCCGAGCACTGAGCACCCAGCACCCTGAGTACTGAGCACCCAGCACCCTGAGCACTGAGCACACTGAGTACTGAGCAACAAGCACCCTGAGCACTGAGCACCCAGCACCCGAGCACTGAGCACCCAGCACCCTGAGCACTGAGCACCCAGCACCCTGAGCACTGAGAACCCAGCACCCCGAGTACTGAGCACCCAGCACCCCGAGTACTGAGCACCGAGCACCCCGAGCACTGAGCACCCAGCACCCTGAGTACTGAGCACCCAGCACCCCAAGCACTGAGCACCGAGCACCCTGAGTACTGAGCACCCAGCACGCTGAGCACTGAGCACCCAGCACCCCGAATACTGAGCACCCAGCACCATGAGTACTGAGCACCCAGCACCCTGAGTACTGAGCACCAAGCACCCCTAGCACTGAGCACCCAGCACCCTGAGCACTGAGCACCCAGCACCCTGAGTACTGAGCATCAAGCACGCTGAGCACTGAGCACCCAGCACCCTGAGCACTGAGCACCCAGCACCCTGAGCACTGAGCACCCAGCACCCTGAGTCCTGAGCACCGAGCACCCCGAGCACTGAGCACCGGGTACCCCAAGCACTGAGCACCCAGCAACCTGAGTACTGAGCACCCAGCACCCTGAGTACTGAGCACTGAGCACTGAGCACCCTGAGCACTGAGCACCCAGCACCCTGAGCACTGAGCACCCAGCATTCTGAGCACTGAGTACTGAGCACCCAGCACCCTGAGCACTGAGCAGCCAGCACCCTGAGCACTGAGCACACAGCACCCTGAGTATTGAGCACCCAGCACCCCAAACACTGAGCAGCGAGCACCCTGAGAACTGAGCACCGAGCACCCTGAGTACTGAGCACCCAGCACCATGAGTACTGAGCCCCGAGCACAGAGAGTACTGAGCACCGAGCACCCTGAGCACTGAGCACCCAGCACCCTGAGTACTGAGCACCAAGCACCCTGAGTACTGAGCACCCTGCACCCCGAGAATGAGCACCCAGCACCATGAGTACTGAGCCCTGAGCACCCAGAGTATTGAGCACCGAGCACCCTGAGCACTGAGCACCCAGCACCCTGAGAACTGAGCACCGAGCACCCTGAGTACTGAGCACCCAGCACCCCGAGAATGAGCACCCAGCACCATGAGTACTGAGAACCGAGCACCCTGAGCACTGAGCACCCAGCACCCTGAGTACTGAGCACCAAGCACCCTGAGTACTGAGCACCCAGCACCCTGAGTACTGAGCACCCAGCACCCTGAGTACTGAGCACCCAGCACCCTGAGCACTGAGCACACTGAGTACTGAGCAACCAGCACCCTGAGCACTGAGCACCCAGCACCCCGAGCACTGAGCACTGAGCACCCTGAGCACTGAGCACCAAACACCCCGAGCACTGAGCACCCAGCACCCTGAGTACTGAGCACCCAGCACCCTGAGTACTGAGCACCCAGCATCCTGAGTACTGAGCACCCTGAGGACTGAGCACCCAGCACCCTGAGTACTGAGCACCCAGCACCCTGAGTACTGAGCACCCAGCATCCTGAGTACTGAGCACCGATCAACCTGAGCACTGAGCATCCAGCACCCTGAGCACTGAGCACCCTGAGGACTGAGCACCCAGCAACCTGAGTACTGAGCACCCAGCATCCTGAGTACTGAGCACCCTGAGTACTGAGCACCCAGCACCCCTAGCACTGAGCACCCAGCACCCTGAGTACTGAGAACCGAGCACCCTGAGCACTGAGCACCCAGCACCCCGAGCACTGAGCACTGAGCACCCTGAGCACTGAGCACCAAACACCCCGAGCACTGAGCACCCAGCACCCTGAGTACTGAGCACCCAGCACCCTGAGTACTGAGCACCCAGCATCCTGAGTACTGAGCACCCTGAGGACTGAGCACCCAGCACCCTGAGTACTGAGCACCCAGCACCCTGAGTACTGAGCACCCAGCATCCTGAGTACTGAGCACCGATCAACCTGAGCACTGAGCATCCAGCACCCTGAGCACTGAGCACCCTGAGGACTGAGCACCCAGCAACCTGAGTACTGAGCACCCAGCATCCTGAGTACTGAGCACCCTGAGTACTGAGCACCCAGCACCCCTAGCACTGAGCACCCAGCACCATGAGTACTGAGAACCGAGCACCCTGAGCACTGAGCCCCCAGCACCCTGAGTACTGAGCACCAAGCACCCTGAGTACTGAGCACCCAGCACCCTGAGTACTGAGCACCCAGCACCCTGAGTACTGAGCACCCAGCACCCTGAGCACTGAGCACACTGAGTACTGAGCAACCAGCACCCTGAGCACTGAGCACCCAGCACCCCGAGCACTGAGCACCCAGCACCCCGAGCACTGAGCACTGAGCACCCTGAGCACTGAGGACCCAGCACCCCGAGCACTGAGCACCCAGCACCCTGAGTACTGAGCACCCAGCACCCTGAGCACTGAGCACACTGAGTACTGAGCAACCAGCACCCTGAGCACTGAGCACCCAGCACCCCGAGCACTGAGCACCCAGCACCCTGAGCACTGAGCACCCAGCACCCTGAGCACTGAGCACCCAGCACCCCGAGTACTGAGCCCCGAGCACCCCAAGCACTGAGCACACAGCACCCTGAGTACTGAGCACCCAGCACCCTGAGTACTGAGCACCCCGAGTACTGAGAACCCAGCACCCCGATCACTGAGCAGCCAGCACCCTGAGTACTGAGAACAGATCACCCTGAGTACTGAGCACCCAGCACCCTGAGTACTGAGCCCCCAGCACCCTGAGTACTGAGCACCCAGCACCCCGAGCACTGAGCACCCAGCACCCCGAGAATGAGCACCCAGCACAGTGAGTACTGAGAACCGAGCACCCTGAGTACTGAGCACCCAGCACCCTGAGTACTGAGCCCCCAGCAACCTGAGTACTGAGCACCCAGCACCCCGAGCACTGAGTACCCAGCACCCCGGGAATGAGCACCCAGCACCCTGAGTACTGAGCACCCAGCACCCCGAGCACGGAGCACCCAGGACCCCGAGCACTGAGTACTGAGCACTCAGCACCCTGAGTACTGAGCACCGAGCTCCCCGAGCACTGAGCACCCAGCACCCTGAGCACTGAGCACCCAGCACCCTGAGCACTGAGCACCCAGCACCCTGAGTACTGAGCACCCAGCACGCTGAGTACTGAGCACCCAGCACCCCGAGCACTGAGCACCCAGCACCCTGAGTACTGAGCACTGAGCACCCAGCGCCCCGAGCACTGAGCACCCAGCACCCTGTGTACTGAGCACTGAGCACCCTGAGTACTAAGCACCCAGCACCCTGAGTACTGAGCACCCATGACCCTGAGCACTGAGCACCGAGCACCCCGAGCACTGAGCACCCAGCACCCTGAGCACTCACCACCCATCACCCCGATCACTGAGCACCCAGCACCCTGAGCACTGAGCACCCAGCACCCTGAGCACTGAGCACCCAGCACCCAGAGCACTGAGCACCCAGCACTCTGAGCACTGAGCACCCAGCACCCTGAGTACTGAGCACCCAGCACCCTGAGTACTGAGCACCCAGACCACGAGCACTGAGCACCCAGCACCCCTAGCACTGTGCACCCAGCACCCTGAGTACTGAGAACCCAGCACACTGAGTACTGAGCACCCAGCACCCTGAGCACTGAGCACCCAGCAGCCCGAGCACTGAGCACCCAGCATCCTGAGCACTGAGTACTGAGCACCCAGAACCCTGAGCACTGAGCACCCAGCACCCTGAGCACTGAGCACCCAGCACCCTGAGTACTGAGCACCCAGCACCCCAAGCACTGAGCAAAGAGCACCCTGAGTACTGAGCACCCAGCACGCTGAGCACTGAGCACCCAGCACCCCGAATACTGAGCACCCAGCACCATGAGTACTGAGCACCCAGCACCCTGAGTACTGAGCACCAAGCACCCCTAGCACTGAGCACCCAGCACCCTGAGCACTGAGCACCCAGCACCCTGAGTACTGAGCATCAAGCACGCTGAGCACTGAGCACCCAGCACCCTGAGCACTGAGCACCCAGCACCCTGAGCACTGAGCACCCAGCACCCTGAGTCCTGAGCACCGAGCACCCCGAGCACTGAGCACCGGGTACCCCAAGCACTGAGCACCCAGCAACCTGAGTACTGAGCACCCAGCACCCTGAGTACTGAGCACTGAGCACTGAGCACCCTGAGCACTGAGCACCCAGCACCCTGAGCACTGAGCACCCAGCATCCTGAGCACTGAGGACTGAGCACCCAGCACCCTGAGCACTGAGCAGCCAGCACCCTGAGCACTGAGCACACAGCACCCTGAGTATTGAGCACCCAGCACCCCAAACACTGAGCAGCGAGCACCCTGAGAACTGAGCACCGAGCACCCTGAGTACTGAGCACCCAGCACCATGAGTACTGAGCCCCGAGCACAGAGAGTACTGAGCACCGAGCACCCTGAGCACTGAGCACCCAGCACCCTGAGTACTGAGCACCAAGCACCCTGAGTACTGAGCACCCAGCACCCCGAGAATGAGCACCCAGCACCATGAGTACTGAGCCCTGAGCACCCAGAGTATTGAGCACCGAGCACCCTGAGCACTGAGCACCCAGCACCCTGAGAACTGAGCACCGAGCACCCTGAGTACTGAGCACCCAGCACCCCGAGAATGAGAACCCAGCACCATGAGTACTGAGAACCGAGCACCCTGAGCACTGAGCACCCAGCACCCTGAGTACTGAGCACCAAGCACCCTGAGTACTGAGCACCCAGCACCCTGAGTACTGAGCACCCAGCACCCTGAGTACTGAGCACCCAGCACCCTGAGCACTGAGCACACTGAGTACTGAGCAACCAGCACCCTGAGCACTGAGCACCCAGCACCCCGAGCACTGAGCACTGAGCACCCTGAGCACTGAGCACCAAACACCCCGAGCACTGAGCACCCAGCACCCTGAGTACTGAGCACCCAGCACCCTGAGTACTGAGCACCCAGCATCCTGAGTACTGAGCACCCTGAGGACTGAGCACCCAGCACCCTGAGTACTGAGCACCCAGCACCCTGAGTACTGAGCACCCAGCATCCTGAGTCCTGAGCACCGATCAACCTGAGCACTGAGCATCCAGCACCCTGAGCACTGAGCACCCTGAGGACTGAGCACCCAGCAACCTGAGTACTGAGCACCCAGCATCCTGAGTACTGAGCACCCTGAGTACTGAGCACCCAGCACCCCTAGCACTGAGCACCCAGCACCCTGAGTACTGAGCACCCTGAGTGTGGAGCACCCTGCACCCTGAGTACTGAGCAGCCAGCACCCTGAGTACTGAGCACCCTGAGTGCTGAGCACCCTGCACCCTGAGTACTGAGCACCCAGCATCCTGAGTACTGAGCACCCTGAGTACTGAGCATCCAGCACCCCGAGCACTGAGCACCCAGCACCCTGAGTACTGAGCACCCTGAGTACTGAGCACCCAGCACCCCTAGCACTGAGCACCCAGCACCCTGAGTACTGAGCACCCTGAGTGCTGAGCACCCTGCACCCTGAGTACTGAGCAGCCAGCACCCTGAGCACTGAGCACCCAGCACCCTGAGTACTGAGCACCCAGCACCCTGAGAACTTAGCACCCAGCAAATGAGCACTGAGCACCCAGCACCCTGAGTACTGAGCACCGAGCACCCTGAGTACTGAGCACCCAGCACCCTGAGTACTGAGCACCGAGCACCCCGAGTACTGAGCACCCAGCACCCTGAGAACTGAGCACCCAGCACCCTGAGCACTGAGCACCCAGCACCCTGAGTACTGAGCACCGAGCACCCCGAGCACTGAGCACCCAGCACCCTGAGCACTGAGCACCCAGCACCCTGAGTACTGAGCATCCAGCACCCTGAGTACTGAGCACACAGCACCCTGAGCACTGAGCACCCAGCACCCTGAGTACTGAGCACCAAGCACCCTGAGTACTGAGCACCCAGCACCCTTAGTACTGAGCACACAGCACCCTGAGTTCTGAGCACCCAGCACCCTGAGCACTGAGCACACTGAGTACTGAGCAACCAGCACCCTGAGCACTGAGCACCCAGCACCCCGAGCACTGAGCACCCAGCACCCCGAGCACTGAGCACTGAGCACCCTGAGCACTGAGGACCCAGCACCCCGAGCACTGAGCACCCAGCACCCTGAGTACTGAGCACCCAGCACCCTGAGCACTGAGCACACTGAGTACTGAGCAACAAGCACCCTGAGCACTGAGCACCCAGCACCCGAGCACTGAGCACCCAGCACCCTGAGCACTGAGCACCCAGCACCCTGAGCACTGAGCACCCAGCACCCCGAGTACTGAGCACCTAGCACCCCGAGTACTGAGCACCGAGCACCCCGAGCACTGAGCACCCAGCACCCTGAGTACTGAGCAACAAGCACCATGAGTACTGAGCACACAGCACCCTGAGCACTGAGCACCCAGCAACCTGAGTACTGAGCACCCAGCACCCTGAGTACTGAGCACCCTGCAACCTGAGCACTGAGCACCCAGCACCCTGAGTACTGAGCACCCAGCACCCCTAGCACTGAGCACCCAGCAGCCTGAGTACTGAGCACCCAGCACCAAAAGTACTGAGCACCGAGCATCCTGAGCACTGAGCACGGAGCAACCCGAGCACTGAGCACCCAGGACCCCTAGCACTGAGCACCCAGCACCCCGAGCACTGAGCACCCAGCACCCCGAATACTGAGCACCCAGCACCCTGAGTACTGAGCACCCAGCACCCTGAGTACTGAGCACCCAGGACCCCTAGCACTGAGCACCCAGCACCCCGAGCACTGAGCACCCAGCACCCCGAGAATGAGCACCCAGCACCCTGAGTACTGAGAACCGAGCACCCTGAGTACTGAGCACCCAGCACCCTGAGTACTGAGCCCCCAGCACCCTGAGTCCTGAGCAACGAGCACCCCGAGCACTGAGCACCGGGTACCCCGAGCACTGAGCACCCAGCAACCTGAGTACTGAGCACCCAGCACCCTGAGTACTGAGCACTGAGCACCCTGAGCACTGAGCACCCAGCACCCTGAGCACTGAGCAACCAGCATCCTGAGCACTGAGTACTGAGCACCCAGCACCCTGAGCACTGAGCAGCCAGCACCCTGAGCACTGATCACCCAGCACCCTGAGTATTGAGCACCCAGCACCCCAAACACTGAGCAGCGTGCACCCTGAGAACTGAGCACCGAGCACCCTGAGTACTGAGCACCCAGCACCATGAGTACTGAGCCCCGAGCACCCAGAGTACTGAGCACCGGGCACCCTGAGCACTGAGCACCCAGCACCCTGAGTACTGAGCACCAAGCACCCTGAGTACTGAGCACCCATCACCCCGAGAATGAGCACCCAGCACCATGAGTACTGAGCCCCGAGCACCCAGAGTACTGAGCACCGAGCACCCTGAGCACTGAGCACCCAGCACCCTGAGAACTGAGCACCGAGCACCCTGAGTACTGAGCACCCAGCACCCCGAGAATGAGCACCCAGCACCATGAGTACTGAGCACCGAGCACCCTGAGCACTGAGCACCCAGCACCCTGAGTACTGAGCACCAAGCACCCTGAGTACTGAGCACCCAGCACCCTTAGTACTGAGCACCCAGCACCCTGAGTTCTGAGCACCCAGCACCCTGAGCACTGAGCACACTGAGTACTGAGCAACCAGCACCCTGAGCACTGAGCACCCAGCACCCCGAGCACTGAGCACCCAGCACCCCGAGCACTGAGCACTGAGCACCCTGAGCACTGAGGACCCAGCACCCCGAGCACTGAGCACCCAGCACCCTGAGTACTGAGCACCCAGCACCCTGAGCACTGAGCACACTGAGTACTGAGCAACAAGCACCCTGAGCACTGAGCACCCAGCACCCGAGCACTGAGCACCCAGCACCCTGAGCACTGAGCACCCAGCACCCTGAGCACTGAGAACCCAGCACCCCGAGTACTGAGCACCCAGCACCCCGAGTACTGAGCACCGAGCACCCCGAGCACTGAGCACCCAGCACCCTGAGTACTGAGCACCCAGCACCCCAAGCACTGAGCACCGAGCACCCTGAGTACTGAGCACCCAGCACGCTGAGCACTGAGCACCCAGCACCCCGAATACTGAGCACCCAGCACCATGAGTACTGAGCACCCAGCACCCTGAGTACTGAGCACCAAGCACCCCTAGCACTGAGCACCCAGCACCCTGAGCACTGAGCACCCAGCACCCTGAGTACTGAGCATCAAGCACGCTGAGCACTGAGCACCCAGCACCCTGAGCACTGAGCACCCAGCACCCTGAGCACTGAGCACCCAGCACCCTGAGTCCTGAGCACCGAGCACCCCGAGCACTGAGCACCGGGTACCCCAAGCACTGAGCACCCAGCAACCTGAGTACTGAGCACCCAGCACCCTGAGTACTGAGCACTGAGCACTGAGCACCCTGAGCACTGAGCACCCAGCACCCTGAGCACTGAGCACCCAGCATTCTGAGCACTGAGTACTGAGCACCCAGCACCCTGAGCACTGAGCAGCCAGCACCCTGAGCACTGAGCACACAGCACCCTGAGTATTGAGCACCCAGCACCCCAAACACTGAGCAGCGAGCACCCTGAGAACTGAGCACCGAGCACCCTGAGTACTGAGCACCCAGCACCATGAGTACTGAGCCCCGAGCACAGAGAGTACTGAGCACCGAGCACCCTGAGCACTGAGCACCCAGCACCCTGAGTACTGAGCACCAAGCACCCTGAGTACTGAGCACCCTGCACCCCGAGAATGAGCACCCAGCACCATGAGTACTGAGCCCTGAGCACCCAGAGTATTGAGCACCGAGCACCCTGAGCACTGAGCACCCAGCACCCTGAGAACTGAGCACCGAGCACCCTGAGTACTGAGCACCCAGCACCCCGAGAATGAGCACCCAGCACCATGAGTACTGAGAACCGAGCACCCTGAGCACTGAGCACCCAGCACCCTGAGTACTGAGCACCAAGCACCCTGAGTACTGAGCACCCAGCACCCTGAGTACTGAGCACCCAGCACCCTGAGTACTGAGCACCCAGCACCCTGAGCACTGAGCACACTGAGTACTGAGCAACCAGCACCCTGAGCACTGAGCACCCAGCACCCCGAGCACTGAGCACTGAGCACCCTGAGCACTGAGCACCAAACACCCCGAGCACTGAGCACCCAGCACCCTGAGTACTGAGCACCCAGCACCCTGAGTACTGAGCACCCAGCATCCTGAGTACTGAGCACCCTGAGGACTGAGCACCCAGCACCCTGAGTACTGAGCACCCAGCACCCTGAGTACTGAGCACCCAGCATCCTGAGTACTGAGCACCGATCAACCTGAGCACTGAGCATCCAGCACCCTGAGCACTGAGCACCCTGAGGACTGAGCACCCAGCAACCTGAGTACTGAGCACCCAGCATCCTGAGTACTGAGCACCCTGAGTACTGAGCACCCAGCACCCCTAGCACTGAGCACCCAGCACCCTGAGTACTGAGAACCGAGCACCCTGAGCACTGAGCACCCAGCACCCCGAGCACTGAGCACTGAGCACCCTGAGCACTGAGCACCAAACACCCCGAGCACTGAGCACCCAGCACCCTGAGTACTGAGCACCCAGCACCCTGAGTACTGAGCACCCAGCATCCTGAGTACTGAGCACCCTGAGGACTGAGCACCCAGCACCCTGAGTACTGAGCACCCAGCACCCTGAGTACTGAGCACCCAGCATCCTGAGTACTGAGCACCGATCAACCTGAGCACTGAGCATCCAGCACCCTGAGCACTGAGCACCCTGAGGACTGAGCACCCAGCAACCTGAGTACTGAGCACCCAGCATCCTGAGTACTGAGCACCCTGAGTACTGAGCACCCAGCACCCCTAGCACTGAGCACCCAGCACCATGAGTACTGAGAACCGAGCACCCTGAGCACTGAGCCCCCAGCACCCTGAGTACTGAGCACCAAGCACCCTGAGTACTGAGCACCCAGCACCCTGAGTACTGAGCACCCAGCACCCTGAGTACTGAGCACCCAGCACCCTGAGCACTGAGCACACTGAGTACTGAGCAACCAGCACCCTGAGCACTGAGCACCCAGCACCCCGAGCACTGAGCACCCAGCACCCCGAGCACTGAGCACTGAGCACCCTGAGCACTGAGGACCCAGCACCCCGAGCACTGAGCACCCAGCACCCTGAGTACTGAGCACCCAGCACCCTGAGCACTGAGCACACTGAGTACTGAGCAACCAGCACCCTGAGCACTGAGCACCCAGCACCCCGAGCACTGAGCACCCAGCACCCTGAGCACTGAGCACCCAGCACCCTGAGCACTGAGCACCCAGCACCCCGAGTACTGAGCCCCGAGCACCCCAAGCACTGAGCACACAGCACCCTGAGTACTGAGCACCCAGCACCCTGAGTACTGAGCACCCCGAGTACTGAGAACCCAGCACCCCGATCACTGAGCAGCCAGCACCCTGAGTACTGAGAACAGATCACCCTGAGTACTGAGCACCCAGCACCCTGAGTACTGAGCCCCCAGCACCCTGAGTACTGAGCACCCAGCACCCCGAGCACTGAGCACCCAGCACCCCGAGAATGAGCACCCAGCACAGTGAGTACTGAGAACCGAGCACCCTGAGTACTGAGCACCCAGCACCCTGAGTACTGAGCCCCCAGCAACCTGAGTACTGAGCACCCAGCACCCCGAGCACTGAGTACCCAGCACCCCGGGAATGAGCACCCAGCACCCTGAGTACTGAGCACCCAGCACCCCGAGCACGGAGCACCCAGGACCCCGAGCACTGAGTACTGAGCACTCAGCACCCTGAGTACTGAGCACCGAGCTCCCCGAGCACTGAGCACCCAGCACCCTGAGCACTGAGCACCCAGCACCCTGAGCACTGAGCACCCAGCACCCTGAGTACTGAGCACCCAGCACGCTGAGTACTGAGCACCCAGCACCCCGAGCACTGAGCACCCAGCACCCTGAGTACTGAGCACTGAGCACCCAGCGCCCCGAGCACTGAGCACCCAGCACCCTGTGTACTGAGCACTGAGCACCCTGAGTACTAAGCACCCAGCACCCTGAGTACTGAGCACCCATGACCCTGAGCACTGAGCACCGAGCACCCCGAGCACTGAGCACCCAGCACCCTGAGCACTCACCACCCATCACCCCGATCACTGAGCACCCAGCACCCTGAGCACTGAGCACCCAGCACCCTGAGCACTGAGCACCCAGCACCCAGAGCACTGAGCACCCAGCACTCTGAGCACTGAGCACCCAGCACCCTGAGTACTGAGCACCCAGCACCCTGAGTACTGAGCACCCAGACCACGAGCACTGAGCACCCAGCACCCCTAGCACTGTGCACCCAGCACCCTGAGTACTGAGAACCCAGCACACTGAGTACTGAGCACCCAGCACCCTGAGCACTGAGCACCCAGCAGCCCGAGCACTGAGCACCCAGCATCCTGAGCACTGAGTACTGAGCACCCAGAACCCTGAGCACTGAGCACCCAGCACCCTGAGCACTGAGCACCCAGCACCCTGAGTACTGAGCACCCAGCACCCCAAGCACTGAGCAAAGAGCACCCTGAGTACTGAGCACCCAGCACGCTGAGCACTGAGCACCCAGCACCCCGAATACTGAGCACCCAGCACCATGAGTACTGAGCACCCAGCACCCTGAGTACTGAGCACCAAGCACCCCTAGCACTGAGCACCCAGCACCCTGAGCACTGAGCACCCAGCACCCTGAGTACTGAGCATCAAGCACGCTGAGCACTGAGCACCCAGCACCCTGAGCACTGAGCACCCAGCACCCTGAGCACTGAGCACCCAGCACCCTGAGTCCTGAGCACCGAGCACCCCGAGCACTGAGCACCGGGTACCCCAAGCACTGAGCACCCAGCAACCTGAGTACTGAGCACCCAGCACCCTGAGTACTGAGCACTGAGCACTGAGCACCCTGAGCACTGAGCACCCAGCACCCTGAGCACTGAGCACCCAGCATCCTGAGCACTGAGGACTGAGCACCCAGCACCCTGAGCACTGAGCAGCCAGCACCCTGAGCACTGAGCACACAGCACCCTGAGTATTGAGCACCCAGCACCCCAAACACTGAGCAGCGAGCACCCTGAGAACTGAGCACCGAGCACCCTGAGTACTGAGCACCCAGCACCATGAGTACTGAGCCCCGAGCACAGAGAGTACTGAGCACCGAGCACCCTGAGCACTGAGCACCCAGCACCCTGAGTACTGAGCACCAAGCACCCTGAGTACTGAGCACCCAGCACCCCGAGAATGAGCACCCAGCACCATGAGTACTGAGCCCTGAGCACCCAGAGTATTGAGCACCGAGCACCCTGAGCACTGAGCACCCAGCACCCTGAGAACTGAGCACCGAGCACCCTGAGTACTGAGCACCCAGCACCCCGAGAATGAGAACCCAGCACCATGAGTACTGAGAACCGAGCACCCTGAGCACTGAGCATCCAGCACCCTGAGTACTGAGCACCAAGCACCCTGAGTACTGAGCACCCAGCACCCTGAGTACTGAGCACCCAGCACCCTGAGTACTGAGCACCCAGCACCCTGAGCACTGAGCACACTGAGTACTGAGCAACCAGCACCCTGAGCACTGAGCACCCAGCACCCCGAGCACTGAGCACTGAGCACCCTGAGCACTGAGCACCAAACACCCCGAGCACTGAGCACCCAGCACCCTGAGTACTGAGCACCCAGCACCCTGAGTACTGAGCACCCAGCATCCTGAGTACTGAGCACCCTGAGGACTGAGCACCCAGCACCCTGAGTACTGAGCACCCAGCACCCTGAGTACTGAGCACCCAGCATCCTGAGTCCTGAGCACCGATCAACCTGAGCACTGAGCATCCAGCACCCTGAGCACTGAGCACCCTGAGGACTGAGCACCCAGCAACCTGAGTACTGAGCACCCAGCATCCTGAGTACTGAGCACCCTGAGTACTGAGCACCCAGCACCCCTAGCACTGAGCACCCAGCACCCTGAGTACTGAGCACCCTGAGTGTGGAGCACCCTGCACCCTGAGTACTGAGCAGCCAGCACCCTGAGTACTGAGCACCCTGAGTGCTGAGCACCCTGCACCCTGAGTACTGAGCACCCAGCATCCTGAGTACTGAGCACCCTGAGTACTGAGCATCCAGCACCCCGAGCACTGAGCACCCAGCACCCTGAGTACTGAGCACCCTGAGTACTGAGCACCCAGCACCCCTAGCACTGAGCACCCAGCACCCTGAGTACTGAGCACCCTGAGTGCTGAGCACCCTGCACCCTGAGTACTGAGCAGCCAGCACCCTGAGCACTGAGCACCCAGCACCCTGAGTACTGAGCACCCAGCACCCTGAGAACTTAGCACCCAGCAAATGAGCACTGAGCACCCAGCACCCTGAGTACTGAGCACCGAGCACCCTGAGTACTGAGCACCCAGCACCCTGAGTACTGAGCACCGAGCACCCCGAGTACTGAGCACCCAGCACCCTGAGAACTGAGCACCCAGCACCCTGAGCACTGAGCACCCAGCACCCTGAGTACTGAGCACCGAGCACCCCGAGCACTGAGCACCCAGCACCCTGAGCACTGAGCACCCAGCACCCTGAGTACTGAGCATCCAGCACCCTGAGTACTGAGCACACAGCACCCTGAGCACTGAGCACCCAGCACCCTGAGTACTGAGCACCCACCACCCTGAGTACTGAGCACCCAGCACCCTGAGTACTGAGCACCCAGCACCCTGAGTACTGAGCACCCAGCACCCTGAGTACTGAGCACCGAGCACCCCGAGTACTGAGCACCCAGCACCCCGAGGACTGAGCACCCAGCACCCTGAGCACTGAGCACCCAGCACCCTGAGTCCTGAGTACTGAGCACCCTGAGTACTGAGCACCCAGCATCCAGAGCACTGAGCACCCAGCACCCTGAGTACTGAGCACCGAGCACCCTAGGCACTGAGCACCCAGCACCCTGAGTACTGAGCACCCAGCACCAAATATACTGAGCACCGAGCATCCTGAGCACTGAGCACCGAGAACCCCGAGCACTGAGCACCCAGCACCCTGAGTACTGAGCACCCAGCACCAAGAGTACTGAGCAGCGAGCACCCCGAGCACTGAGCGCCCAGCACATTGAGTAATGAGCACCCAGCACCCCGAGTACTGAGCACCCAGCACCAAAAGTACTGAGCACCGTGCATCCTGAGCACTGAGCACCCAGCACCCCGAGAATGAGCACCCAGCACCCTGAGTACTGAGCACCCATGACCCTGAGCACTGAGCACCGAGCACCCCGAGCACTGAGCACCCAGCACCCTGAGCACTGAGCACCCAGCACCCAGAGCACTGAGCACCCAGCACTCTGAGCACTGAGCACCCAGCACCCTGAGTACTGAGCACCCAGCACCCTGAGTACTGAGCACCCAGACCACGAGCTCTGAGCACCCAGCACCCCTAGCACTGTGCACCCAGCACCCTGAGTACTGAGAACCCAGCACCCTGAGTACTGAGCACCCAGCACCCTGAGCACTGAGCACCCAGCAGCCCGAGCACTGAGCACCCAGCATCCTGAGCACTGAGTACTGAGCACCCAGCACCCTGAGCACTGAGCACCCAGCACCCTGAGCACTGAGCACCCAGCACCCTGAGTACTGAGCACCCAGCACCCCAAGCACTGAGCACCGAGCACCCTGAGTACTGAGCACCCAGCACGCTGAGCACTGAGCACCCAGCACCCCGAATACTGAGCACCCAGCACCCTGAGTACTGAGCACCCAGCACCCTGAGTACTGAGCACCCAGGACCCCTAGCACTGAGCACCCAGCACCCCGAGAATGAGCACCCAGCACCCTGAGTACTGATAACCGAGCACCCTGAGTACTGAGCACCCAGCACCCTGAGTGCTGAGCCCCCAGCACCCTGAGTCCTGAGCACCGAGCACCCCGAGCACTGAGCACCGGGTACCCCGAGCACTGAGCACCCAGCAACCTGAGTACTGAGCACCCAGCACCCTGAGTACTGAGCACTGAGCACTGAGCACCCTGAGCACTGAGCACCCAGCACCCTGAGCACTGAGCAACCAGCATCCTGAGCACTGAGTACTGAGCACCCAGCACCCTGAGCACTGAGCAGCCAGCACCCTGAGCACTGATCACCCTGCACCCTGAGTATTGAGCACCCAGCACCCCAAACACTGAGCGGCGAGCACCCTGAGTACTGAGCACCCATCACCCCGAGAATGAGCACCCAGCACCATGAGTACTGAGCCCCGAGCACCCAGAGTACTGAGCACCGAGCACCCTGAGCACTGAGCACCCAGCACCCTGAGAACTGAGCACCGAGCACCCTGAGTACTGAGCACCCAGCACCCCGAGAATGAGCACCCAGCACCATGAGTACTGAGCACCGAGCACCCTGAGCACTGAGCACCCAGCACCCTGAGTACTGAGCACCAAGCACCCTGAGTACTGAGCACCCAGCACCCTGAGTACTGAGCACCCAGCACCCTGAGTTCTGAGCACCCAGCACCCTGAGCACTGAGCACACTGAGTACTGAGTAACCAGCACCCTGAGCACTGAGCACCCAGCACCCCGAGCACTGAGCACCCAGCACCCCGGGCACTGAGCACTGAGCACCCTGAGCACTGAGGACCCAGCACCCCGAGCACTGAGCACCCAGCACCCTGGGTACTGAGCACCCAGCACCCTGAGCACTGAGCACACTGAGTACTGAGCAACCAGCACCCTGAGCACTGAGCACCCAGCACATCGAGCACTGAGCACCCAGCACCCTGAGCACTGAGCACCCAGCACCCTGAGCACTGAGCACCCAGCACCCCGAGTACTGAGCACCCAGCACCCCGAGTACTGAGCACCGAGCACCCCGAGCACTGAGCACCCAGCACCCTGAGTACTGAGCACCCCGAGTACTGAGAACCCAGCACCCTGATCACTGAGCACCCAGCACCCTGAGTACTGAGAACAGATCACCCTGAGTACTGAGCACCCAGCACCCTGAGTACTGAGCCACCAGCACCCTGAGTACTGAGCACCCAGCACCCCGAGCACTGAGCACCCAGCACCCCGAGAATGAGCACCCAGAAACCTGAGTACTGAGCACCCAGCACCCTGAGTACTGAGCCCCCAGCACCCTGAGTTCTGAGCACCCAGCACCCTGAGCACTGAGCACACTGAGTACTGAGCAACCAGCACCCTGAGAAGTGAGCACCCAGCACCCCGAGCACTGAGCACCCAGCACCCCGAGCACTGAGCACTGAGCACCCTGAGCACTGAGGACCCAGCACCCCGAGCACTGAGCACCCAGCACCCTGAGTACTGAGCACCCAGCACCCTGAGCACTGAGCACACTGAGTACTGAGCAACCAGCACCCTGAGCACTGAGCACCCAGCACCCCGAGCACTGAGCACCCAGCACCCTGAGCACTGAGCACCCAGCACCCTGAGCACTGAGCACCCAGCACCCCGAGTACTGAGCACCCACCAACCCGAGTACTGAGCACCTAGCACCCCGTGCACTGAGCACCCAGCACCCTGAGTACTGAGCACCCAGCACCCTGAGTACTGAGCACCCCGAGTACTGAGAACCCAGCACCCCGATCACTGAGAACCCAGCACCCTGAGTACTGAGAACAGATCACCCTGAGTACTGAGCACCCAGCACCCTGAGTACTGAGCCCCGAGCACCCTGAGTACTGAGCACCGAGCTCCCCGAGCACTGAGCACCCTGAGTACTGAGCACCCAGCACCCTGAGTACTGAGCACCCAGCACCCTGAGCACTGAGCACCCAGCACCCTGAGTACTGAGCACCCAGCACCCCGAGCACTGAGCACTGAGCACCCTGAGCACTGAGCACCCAGCACCCCGAGCACTGAGCACCCAGCACCCTGAGTACTGAGCACCCAGCACCCTGAGCACTGAGCACACTGAGTACTGAGCAACCAGCACCCTGAGCACTGAGCACCCAGCACCCCGAGCACTGAGCACCCAGCACCCTGAGAACTGAGCACCCAGCACCCTGAGCACTGAGCACCCAGCACCCCGAGTACTGAGCACCCAGCACCCCGAGTAGTGAGCACCGAGCACCCCGAGCACTGAGCACCCAGCACCCTGAGTACTGAGCACCCAGCACCCTGAGTACTGAGCACCCCGAGTACTGAGAACCCAGCACCCCGATCACTGAGCACCCAGCACCCTGAGTACTGAGCACCCAGCACCCTGAGTACTGAGCCCCCAGCACCCTGAGTACTGAGCACCCAGCACCCCGAGCACTGAGCACCCAGCACCCTTAGCACTGAGCACCCGGAGGACTGAGCACCCAGCACCCTGATAACTGAGCACTGATCACCCTGAGCACTGAGCACCCAGCACACCGAGCACTGATCACGCAGCACCCTGAGTACTGAGCACCCAGCACCCCGAGCACGGAGCACCCATTACCCCGAGCACTGAGTACTGAGCACTCAGCACCCTGAGTACTGAGCACCGAGCTCCCTGAGCACTGAGCACCCAGCACCCTGAGCACTGAGCACCCAGCACCCTGAGCACTGAGCACCCAGCACCCTGAGTACTGAGCACCCAGCACGCTGAGTACTGAGCACCCAGCACCCCGAGCACTGAGCACCCAGCACCCTGAGTACTGAGCACTGAGCACCCAGCGCCCCGAGCACTGAGCACCCAGCACCCTGTGTACTGAGCACTGACCACCCTGAGTACTAAGCACCCAGCACCCTGAGTACTGAGCACCCATGACCCTGAGCACTGAGCACCGAGCACCCCGATCACTGAGCACCCAGCACCCTGAGCACTCACCACCCATCACCCCGATCACTGAGCACCCAGCACCCTGAGCACTGAGCACCCAGCACCCTGAGCACTGAGCACCCAGCACCCAGAGCACTGAGCACCCAGCACTCTGAGCACTGAGCACCCAGCACCCTGAGTACTGAGCACCCAGCACCCTGAGTACTGAGCATCCAGACCACGAGCACTGAGCACCCAGCACGCCTAGCACTGTGCACCCAGCACCCTGAGTACTGAGAACCCAGCACCCTGAGTACTGAGCACCCAGCACCCTGAGCACTGAGCACCCAGCAGCCCGAGCACTGAGCACCCAGCATCCTGAGCACTGAGTACTGAGCACCCAGAACCCTGAGCACTGAGCACCCAGCACCCTGAGCACTGAGCACCCAGCACCCTGAGTACTGAGCACCCAGCACCCCAAGCACTGAGCACCGAGCACCCTGAGTACTGAGCACCCAGCACGCTGAGCACTGAGCACCCAGCACCCCGAATACTGAGCACCCAGCACCCTGAGTACTGAGCACCCAGCACCCTGAGTACTGAGCACCCAGCACCCCTAGCACTGAGCACCCAGCACCCTGAGCACTGAGCACCCAGCACCCTGAGTACTGAGCATCAAGCACGCTGATCACTGAGCACCCAGCACCCTGAGCACTGAGCACCCAGCACCCTGAGCACTGAGCACCCAGCACCCTGAGTCCTGAGCACCGAGCACCCCAAGCACTGAGCACCGGGTACCCCGAGCACTGAGCACCCAGCAACCTGAGTACTGAACACCCAGCACCCTGAGTACTGAGCACTGAGCACTGAGCACCCTGAGCACTGAACACCCAGCACCCTGAGCACTGAGCACCCAGCATCCTGAGCACTGAGTACTGAGCACCCAGCACCCTGAGCACTGAGCAGCCAGCACCCTGAGCACTGAGCACCCAGCACCCTGAGTATTGAGCAAACAGCACCCCAAACACTGAGCAGCGAGCACCCTGAGAACTGAGCACCGAGCACCCTGAGTACTGAGCACCCAGCACCATGAGTACTGAGCCCCGAGCACCCAGAGTACTCAGCACCGAGCACCCTGAGCACTGAGCACCCAGCACCCTGAGTACTTAGCACCAAGCACCCTGAGTACCGAGCACCCAGCACCCCGAGAATGAGCACCCAGCACCATGAGTACTGAGCCCCGAGCACCCAGAGTACTGAGCACCGAGCACCCTGAGCACTGAGCACCCAGCACCCTGAGAACTGAGCACCGAGCACCCTGAGTACTGAGCACCCAGCACCCCGAGAATGAGCACCCAACACCATGAGTACTGAGCACCGAGCACCCTGAGCACTGAGCACCCAGCACCCTGAGCACTGAGCACCAAGCACCCTGAGTACTGAGCACCGAGCACCCTGAGTACTGTGCACCCAGCACATTGAGTTCTGAGCACCCAGCACCCTGAGCACTGAGCAAACTGAGTACTGAGCAACCAGCACCCTGAGCACTGAGCACCCAGCACCCCGAGCACTGAGCACCCAGCACCCCGAGCACTGAGCACTGAGCACCCTGAGCACTGAGGACCCAGCACCCCGAGCACTGAGCACCCAGCACCCTGAGTACTGAGCACCCAGCACCCTGAGCACTGAGCACACTGAGTACTGAGCAACCAGCACCCTGAGCACTGAGCCCCCAGCACCCCGAGCACTGAGCACCCAGCACGCTGAGTACTGAGCACTGAGCACCCAGCACCCTGAGTACTGAGCACCCAGCACCCTGAGTACTGAGCACCCAACACCCTGAGTACGGAGAACCCAGCACCCCGAGTACTGAACACCCAGCACCCTGAGTACTGAGCACCCAGCGCCCCGAGCACCGAGCACCCCGAGCACTGAGCACTGGGCACCCTGAGTACTGAGCACTGAGCACCCTTAGTACTGAGCACCGAGCACCCTGAGTACTGAGCACCCAGCACCCTGAGCACTGAGCACGGAGCACCCCGAGGACTGAGCACCCAGCACCGTGTGCACTGAGCACCCAGCACCTTGAGTACTGAGCACCGAGCACCCCGAGCACTGAGCACCAAGCACCCTGAGTACTGAGCACCCAGCACCCCGAGCACTGAGCACCCAGCACCCTGAGTACTGAGCACCCAGCACCCTGAGTACTGAGCACTGAGCACCCTGAGCACTGAGCACCAAACACCCCGAGCACTGAGCACCCAGCACCCTGAGTACTGAGCACCCAGCACCCTGAGTACTGAGCACCCAGCATCCTGAGTACTGAGCACCCTGAGGACTGAGCACCCAGCACCCTGAGTACTGAGCACCCAGCACCCTGAGTACTGAGCACCCAGCATCCTGAGTACTGAGCACCGATCAACCTGAGCACGGAGCATCCAGCACCCTGAGCACTGAGCACCCTGAGGACTGAGCACCCAGCACCCTGAGTACTGAGCACCCAGCATCCTGAGTACTGAGCACCGATCACCCTGAGCACTGAGCATCCAGCACCCCGAGCACTGAGCACCCAGCACCCTGAGTACTGAGCACCCTGAGTACTGAGCACCCAGCACCCCTAGCACTGAGCACCCAGCACCCTGAGTACTGAGCACTCTGAGTGCTGAGCACCCAGCACCCTGAGTACTGAGCAGCCAGCACCCTGAGCACTGAGCACCCAGCACAATGAGTACTGAGCACCCAGCACCCTGAGAACTTAGCACCCAGCAAATGAGCAGTGAGCACCCAGCACCCTGAGTACTGAGCACCGAGCACCCTGAGTACTGAGCACCCAGCACCCTGAGTACTGAGCACCGAGCACCCCGAGTACTGCGCACCCAGCACCCTGAGAACTGAGCACCCAGCACCCCGAGCACTGAGCACCCAGCACGCTGAGTACTGAGCACCGAGCACCCCGAGCACTGAGCACCCAGCACCCTGAGCACTGAGAACCCAACACCCTGAGTACTGAGCATCCAGCACCCTGAGTACTGAGCACACAGCACCCTGAGCACTGAGCACCCAGCACCCTGAGTACTGAGTACCCACCACCCTGAGTACTGAGCACCCAGCACCCTGAGTACTGAGCAACCAGCACCCTGAGTACTGAGCACCCAGCACCCTGAGTACTGAGCACCGAGCACCCCGAGTACTGAGCACCCAGCGCCCCGAGCACTGAGCACCCAGCACCCTGAGCACTGAGCACCCAGCACCCTGAGTCCTGAGTACTGAGCACCCTGAGTACTGAGCACCCAGCATCCAGAGCACTGAGCACCCAGCACCCTGAGTACTGAGCACCGAGCACCCCAGGCACTGAGCACCCAGCACCCTGAGTACTGAGCACCCAGCACCAAAAGTACTGAGCACCGAGCATCCTGAGCACTAAGCACCCAGCACCCCGAGAATGAGCACCCAGCACCCTGAGTACTGAGCACCCAGCACCCTGAGTACTGAGCACCCAGCACCCCGAGCACTGAGAACCCTGAAT
Source organism: Microtus oregoni (assembly GCF_018167655.1). Taxonomy (NCBI): domain Eukaryota; kingdom Metazoa; phylum Chordata; class Mammalia; order Rodentia; family Cricetidae; genus Microtus; species Microtus oregoni. Next base: position 30,424 of record NW_024543575.1, read on the forward strand.
ACTGAGCACCCAGCACCCTGAGTACTGTGCACTAAGCACCCAGAGCGCTGAGCACCCAGTACCCCGAGCACTGAGTACTGAGCACCCAGCACCCTGAGTACTGAGCACCGAGCTCCCCGAGCACTGAGCACCCTGAGTACTGAGCACCCAGCACCCTGAGTACTGAGCACCCAGCACCCCGAGCACTGAGCACCCAGCACCCTGAATACTGAGCAACCTGAGCACTGAGCACCCAGCACCCTGAGTACTGAGCACCCTGAGGACTGAGCACCGATCACCCTGAGCACTGAGCACCCAGCACCCTGAGTACTGAGCACCCAGCACCCTGAGCACTGAGCACCCAGCACCCTGATTACTGAGCAGCGAGCACCCTGAGTACTGAGCACCCAGCACCCTGAGTACTGAGCACCCAGCACCCTGAGTACTGAGCACCGAGCACCCCGAGTACAGAGCACCCAGCACCCTGAGTACTGAGAACCCTGAGTACTGAGCACCGATCACCCTGACCACTGAGCACCCAGCACCCTGTGTACTGAGCACCCAACGTACTGAGCACCGAGCACACCGAGCACTGAGCACCCAGCACCCTGAGTACTGAGCACCGAGCACCCTGAGCACCTAGCACCCAGCACCCTGAGTACTGAGCACCGAGCACCCCGAGCACTGAGCACCCAGCGCCCAGAGCACTGAGCACCGAGCACACCGAGCACTGAGCACCCAGCACCCTGAGTACTGAGCACCGAGCACCCTGAGCACTGAGCACCCAGCACCCTGAGTACTGAGCACCGAGCACCCCGAGCACTGAGCACCCAGCGCCCAGAGCACTGAGCACCCAGCACCCCGAGCAATGAGCACCCAGCACCCTGAGTACTGAGCACCCAGCACCCCGAGTCCTGAGAACCCAGAAACCTGAGCACCGAGCACCCAGCACCCCGAGCACTGAGCACCCAGCACCCTGAGCACTGAGCACCCAGCACCCTGAGTACTGAGCACTGAACACCCCGAGTACTGAGCACCCAGCACCCCGAGCACTGAGCACCGAGCACCGCGAGCACTGAGCACCCAGCACCCCGAGCACTGAGCACCCAGAACCCTGAGCACTGAGCACCCAGCACCCCGAGCACTGAGCACCCAGCACCCGGAGCACTGAGCACCCAGCACCCCGAGCACTGAGCACCCAGCACCCCGAGCACTGAGCACCCAGCACCCTGAGTACTCAGAACCCAGCACCCTGAGCACTGAGCAACCAGCACCCTGAGTACTGAGCACCGAGCACCCTGAGTACTGAGCACCCAACACCCTGATTAATGAGCACCCAGCACCCCGAGCACTGAGCACCCAGCACCCTGAGTACTGAGCACCGAGCACCCTGAGTACGGAGCAACCAGCACCCTGAGTACTGAGCACCCAGCGTACTGAGCACACAGCACCCTGATTAATGAGCACCCAGCACCCTGATTAATGAGCACCCAGCACCCCGAGCACTGAACACCCAGGACCCTGAGTACTGAGCACCGAGCACCCTGAGTACTGAGCACCCAGCACCCTGAGCACTGAGCACCCAGCACCCTGAGTACTGAGCACCGAGCACCCCGAGTACTGAGCAACCAGCACCCCGAGCACTGAGCACCCAGCACCCCGAGCACTGAGCACCCAGCACACCGAGCACTGAGCACCCAGCACCCCGAGCACCGAGCACCATGAGTACTAAGCACCGAGCACCCTGAGCACTGAGCACCCAGCACCCTGAGCACTGAGAACCCAGCACCCCGAGTACTGAGCACCCAGCACCCCGAGCACTGAGCACCCAGCACCCTGAGTACTGAGCACCCAGCACCCTGAGCACTGAGCACCGAGTACTCTGAGCACTGAGCACCCAGCACCCTGAGGACTGAGTACCCAGCACCCCGAGCACTGAGCACCCAGCACCCTGAGCACTGAGCACCCTGAGTACTGAGCACTGAGCACCCTGAGTACTGAGCACTGAGCACACTGAGTACTGAGCACAGAGCACCCTGAGTACTGAGCACTGAGCACCCTGAGTACTGAGCACCCAGCACCCTGAGTACTGAGCACCCAGCACCCTGAGTACTGAGCACCCAGCACCCTGAGTACTGAGCACCGAGCACCCCGAGTACAGAGCACCCAGCACCCTGAGTACTGAGAACCCTGAGTACTGAGCACCGATCACCCTGACCACTGAGCACCCAGCACCCTGTGTACTGAGCACCCAACGTACTGAGCACCGAGCACACCGAGCACTGAGCACCCAGCACCCTGAGTACTGAGCACCGAGCACCCTGAGCACCTAGCACCCAGCACCCTGAGTACTGAGCACCGAGCACCCCGAGCACTGAGCACCCAGCGCCCAGAGCACTGAGCACCGAGCACACCGAGCACTGAGCACCCAGCACCCTGAGTACTGAGCACCGAGCACCCTGAGCACTGAGCACCCAGCACCCTGAGTACTGAGCACCGAGCACCCCGAGCACTGAGCACCCAGCGCCCAGAGCACTGAGCACCCAGCACCCCGAGCAATGAGCACCCAGCACCCTGAGTACTGAGCACCCAGCACCCCGAGTCCTGAGAACCCAGAAACCTGAGCACCGAGCACCCAGCACCCCGAGCACTGAGCACCCAGCACCCTGAGCACTGAGCACCCAGCACCCTGAGTACTGAGCACTGAACACCCCGAGTACTGAGCACCCAGCACCCCGAGCACTGAGCACCGAGCACCGCGAGCACTGAGCACCCAGCACCCCGAGCACTGAGCACCCAGAACCCTGAGCACTGAGCACCCAGCACCCCGAGCACTGAGCACCCAGCACCCGGAGCACTGAGCACCCAGCACCCCGAGCACTGAGCACCCAGCACCCCGAGCACTGAGCACCCAGCACCCTGAGTACTCAGAACCCAGCACCCTGAGCACTGAGCAACCAGCACCCTGAGTACTGAGCACCGAGCACCCTGAGTACTGAGCACCCAACACCCTGATTAATGAGCACCCAGCACCCCGAGCACTGAGCACCCAGCACCCTGAGTACTGAGCACCGAGCACCCTGAGTACGGAGCAACCAGCACCCTGAGTACTGAGCACCCAGCGTACTGAGCACACAGCACCCTGATTAATGAGCACCCAGCACCCTGATTAATGAGCACCCAGCACCCCGAGCACTGAACACCCAGGACCCTGAGTACTGAGCACCGAGCACCCTGAGTACTGAGCACCCAGCACCCTGAGCACTGAGCACCCAGCACCCTGAGTACTGAGCACCGAGCACCCCGAGTACTGAGCAACCAGCACCCCGAGCACTGAGCACCCAGCACCCCGAGCACTGAGCACCCAGCACACCGAGCACTGAGCACCCAGCACCCCGAGCACCGAGCACCATGAGTACTAAGCACCGAGCACCCTGAGCACTGAGCACCCAGCACCCTGAGCACTGAGAACCCAGCACCCCGAGTACTGAGCACCCAGCACCCCGAGCACTGAGCACCCAGCACCCTGAGTACTGAGCACCCAGCACCCTGAGCACTGAGCACCGAGTACTCTGAGCACTGAGCACCCAGCACCCTGAGGACTGAGTACCCAGCACCCCGAGCACTGAGCACCCAGCACCCTGAGCACTGAGCACCCTGAGTACTGAGCACTGAGCACCCTGAGTACTGAGCACTGAGCACACTGAGTACTGAGCACAGAGCACCCTGAGTACTGAGCACTGAGCACCCTGAGTACTGAGCACCCAGCACCCTGAGTACTGAACACCCAGCCCCCTGAGCAATGAGCACCCTGAGTACTGAGCACCCAGCACCCTGAGCACTGAGCACCGAGCACCCCGAGCACTGAGCACCCAGCACCCGGAGTACTGAGCACCCAGCACCCTGAGCACTGAGGACCCAGCACCCTGAGTACTGAGCACCCAGCACCCTGAGCACTGAGCACCCAGCACCCTGAGTACTGAGCACCCAGCACCCTGAGCACTGAGCACCCAGGACCCTGAGTACTGAGCATCCAGCACCCCGAGCACTGAGCACCCAGCACCCTGAGTACTGAGGACTGAGCACCCAGCACCCCGAGCACTGAGCACTGAGTACCCAGCACCCCGAGCACTGAGCACCCAGCACCCTGAGCACTGAGCACCCTGAGTACTGAGCACCCAGAGCACTGAGCACTGAGCACCCTGAGTACTGAGCACCGAGCACCCTGAGTACTGAGCACCCAGGACTCTGAGCACTGAGCACAAAGCAAGCTGAGTACTGAGCACCCTGAGTACTGAGCACCGAGGACACTGAGCACCCAGTACCCTGAGTACTGAGCACCGAGCACCCCGAGTACTGAGCACCCAGCACCCTGAGCACTGAGCACCCAGCACCCCGAGCACTGAGCACCCAGCACCTTGAGTACTGAGCACTGAGCACCCCGTGAACTGAGCACCCAGAACCCTGAGTACTGAGCACCCAGCAACCCGAGCACTGAGCACCCAGCACCCTGAGTACTGAGCACCCAGAACCCTGAGTACTGAGCACTGAGCACCCTGAGCACGGAGCACCCAACACCCCGAGCACTGAGCACCCAGCACCCTGAGTACTGAGCACCCAGCACCCTGAGCACTGAGCACCCAGCACCCTGAGTACTGAGCACCCAGCACCCCGAGCACTGAGCACCCAGCACCCTGAGTACTGAGCACCCAGCACCCTGAGCACTGAGCACCGAGTACCCTGAGCACTGAGCACCCAGCACCCTGAGGACTGAGTACCCAGCACCCCGAGCACTGAGCACCCAGCACCCTGAGCACTGAGCACCCTGAGTACTGAGCACTGAGCACCCTGAGTACTGAGCACTGAGCACCCTGAGTACTGAGCACCCAGCACCCTGAGTACTGAGCACCCAGCAACCTGAGCACTGAGCACCGAGCACCCTGAGCACTGAGCACCCAGCACCCTGAGCACTGAGCACCCAGCAGCCCGAGCACTGAGCACCCAGCATCCTGAGCACTGAGTACTGAGCACCCAGAACCCTGAGCACTGAGCACCCAGCACCCTGAGCACTGAGCACCCAGCACCCTGAGTACTGAGCACCCAGCACCCCAAGCACTGAGCACCGAGCACCCTGAGTACTGAGCACCCAGCACGCTGAGCACTGAGCACCCAGCACCCCGAATACTGAGCACCCAGCACCCTGAGTACTGAGCACCCAGCACCCTGAGTACTGAGCACCCAGCACCCCTAGCACTGAGCACCCAGCACCCTGAGCACTGAGCACCCAGCACCCTGAGTACTGAGCATCAAGCACGCTGATCACTGAGCACCCAGCACCCTGAGCACTGAGCACCCAGCACCCTGAGCACTGAGCACCCAGCACCCTGAGTCCTGAGCACCGAGCACCCCAAGCACTGAGCCCCGGGTACCCCGAGCACTGAGCACCCAGCAACCTGAGTACTGAACACCCAGCACCCTGAGTACTGAGCACTGAGCACTGAGCACCCTGAGCACTGAACACCCAGCACCCTGAGCACTGAGCACCCAGCATCCTGAGCACTGAGTACTGAGCACCCAGCACCCTGAGCACTGAGCAGCCAGCACCCTGAGCACTGAGCACCCAGCACCCTGAGTATTGAGCAAACAGCACCCCAAACACTGAGCAGCGAGCACCCTTAGAACTGAGCACCGAGCACCCTGAGTACTGAGCACCCAGCACCATGAGTACTGAGCCCCGAGCACCCAGAGTACTCAGCACCGAGCACCCTGAGCACTGAGCACCCAGCACCCTGAGTACTTAGCACCAAGCACCCTGAGTACCGAGCACCCAGCACCCCGAGAATGAGCACCCAGCACCATGAGTACTGAGCCCCGAGCACCCAGAGTACTGAGCACCGAGCACCCTGAGCACTGAGCACCCAGCACCCTGAGAACTGAGCACCGAGCACCCTGAGTACTGAGCACCCAGCACCCCGAGAATGAGCACCCAACACCATGAGTACTGAGCACCGAGCACCCTGAGCACTGAGCACCCAGCACCCTGAGCACTGAGCACCAAGCACCCTGAGTACTGAGCACCGAGCACCCTGAGTACTGTGCACCCAGCACATTGAGTTCTGAGCACCCAGCACCCTGAGCACTGAGCAAACTGAGTACTGAGCAACCAGCACCCTGAGCACTGAGCACCCAGCACCCCGAGCACTGAGCACCCAGCACCCCGAGCACTGAGCACTGAGCACCCTGAGCACTGAGAACCCAGCACCCCGAGCACTGAGCACCCAGCACCCTGAGTACTGAGCACCCAGCACCCTGAGCACTGAGCACACTGAGTACTGAGCAACCAGCACCCTGAGCACTGAGCACCCAGCACCCCGAGCACTGAGCACCCAGCACGCTGAGTACTGAGCACTGAGCACCCAGCACCCTGAGTACTGAGCACCCAGCACCCTGAGTACTGAGCACCCAACACCCTGAGTACGGAGAACCCAGCACCCCGAGTACTGAACACCCAGCACCCTGAGTACTGAGCACCCAGCGCCCCGAGCACCGAGCACCCCGAGCACTGAGCACTGGGCACCCTGAGTACTGAGCACTGAGCACCCTTAGTACTGAGCACCGAGCACCCTGAGTACTGAGCACCCAGCACCCTGAGCAATGAGCACGGAGCACCCCGAGGACTGAGCACCCAGCACCGTGAGCACTGAGCACCCAGCACCTTGAGTACTGAGCACCGAGCACCCCGAGCACTGAGCACCAAGCACCCTGAGTACTGAGCACCCAGCACCCCGAGCACTGAGCACCCAGCACCCTGAGTACTGAGCACCCAGCACCCTGAGTACTGAGCACTGAGCACCCTGAGCACTGAGCACCAAACACCCCGAGCACTGAGCACCCAGCACCCTGAGTACTGAGCACCCAGCACCCTGAGTACTGAGCACCCAGCATCCTGAGTACTGAGCACCCTGAGGACTGAGCACCCAGCACCCTGAGTACTGAGCACCCAGCACCCTGAGTACTGAGCACCCAGCATCCTGAGTACTGAGCACCGATCAACCTGAGCACTGAGCATCCAGCACCCTGAGCACTGAGCACCCTGAGGACTGAGCACCCAGCACCCTGAGTACTGAGCACCCAGCATCCTGAGTACTGAGCACCGATCACCCTGAGCACTGAGCATCCAGCACCCCGAGCACTGAGCACCCAGCACCCTGAGTACTGAGCACCCTGAGTACTGAGCACCCAGCACCCCTAGCACTGAGCACCCAGCACCCTGAGTACTGAGCACCCTGAGTGCTGAGCACCCAGCACCCTGAGTACTGAGCAGCCAGCACCCTGAGCACTGAGCACCCAGCACAATGAGTACTGAGCACCCAGCACCCTGAGAACTTAGCACCCAGCAAATGAGCAGTGAGCACCCAGCACCCTGAGTACTGAGCACCGAGCACCCTGAGTACTGAGCACCCAGCACCCTGAGTACTGAGCACCGAGCACCCCGAGTACTGCGCACCCAGCACCCTGAGAACTGAGCACCCAGCACCCCGAGCAATGAGCACCCAGCACGCTGAGTACTGAGCACCGAGCACCCCGAGCACTGAGCACCAAGCACCCTGAGCACTGAGAACCCAACACCCTGAGTACTGAGCATCCAGCACCCTGAGTACTGAGCACACAGCACCCTGAGCACTGAGCACCCAGCACCCTGAGGACTGAGTACCCACCACCCTGAGTACTGAGCACCCAGCACCCTGAGTACTGAGCAACCAGCACCCTGAGTACTGAGCACCCAGCACCCTGAGTACTGAGCACCGAGCACCCCGAGTACTGAGCACCCAGCGCCCCGAGCACTGAGCACCCAGCACCCTGAGCACTGAGCACCCAGCACCCTGAGTCCTGAGTACTGAGCACCCTGAGTACTGAGCACCCAGCATCCAGAGCACTGAGCACCCAGCACCCTGAGTACTGAGCACCGAGCACCCCAGGCACTGAGCACCCAGCACCCTGAGTACTGAGCACCCAGCACCAAAAGTACTGAGCACCGAGCATCCTGAGCACTAAGCACCCAGCACCCCGAGAATGAGCACCCAGCACCCTGAGTACTGAGCACCCAGCACCCTGAGTACTGAGCACCCAGCACCCCGAGCACTGAGAACCCTGAATACTGAGCACCCAGCACCCTGAGTACTGTGCACTAAGCACCCAGAGCGCTGAGCACCCAGTACCCCGAGCACTGAGTACTGAGCACCCAGCACCCTGAGTACTGAGCACCGAGCTCCCCGAGCACTGAGCACCCTGAGTACTGAGCACCCAGCACCCTGAGTACTGAGCACCCAGCACCCCGAGCACTGAGCACCCAGCACCCTGAATACTGAGCAACCTGAGCACTGAGCAGCCAGCACCCTGAGTACTGAGCACCCTGAGGACTGAGCACCGATCACCCTGAGCACTGAGCACCCAGCACCCTGAGTACTGAGCACCCAGCACCCTGAGCACTGAGAACCCAACACCCTGAGTACTGAGCATCCAGCACCCTGAGTACTGAGCACACAGCACACTGAGCACTGAGCACCCAGCACCCTGAGGACTGAGTACCCACCACCCTGAGTACTGAGCACCCAGCACCCTGAGTACTGAGCACCCAGCACCCTGAGTACTGAGCACCGAGCACCCCGAGTACAGAGCACCCAGCACCCTGAGTACTGAGCACCCTGAGTACTGAGCACCGATCACCCTGACCACTGAGCACCCAGCACCCTGTGTACTGAGCACCCAACGTACTGAGCACCGAGCACACCGAGCACTGAGCACCCAGCACCCTGAGTACTGAGCACCGAGCACCCTGAGCACCTAGCACCCAGCACCCTGAGTACTGAGCACCGAGCACCCCGAGCACTGAGCACCCAGCGCCCAGAGCACTGAGCACCGAGCACACCGAGCACTGAGCACCCAGCACCCTGAGTACTGAGCACCGAGCACCCTGAGCACTGAGCACCCAGCACCCTGAGTACTGAGCACCGAGCACCCCGAGCACTGAGCACCCAGCGCCCAGAGCACTGAGCACCCAGCACCCCGAGCAATGAGCACCCAGCACCCTGAGTACTGAGCACCCAGCACCCCGAGTCCTGAGAACCCAGAAACCTGAGCACCGAGCACCCAGCACCCCGAGCACTGAGCACCCAGCACCCTGAGCACTGAGCACCCAGCACCCTGAGTACTGAGCACTGAACACCCCGAGTACTGAGCACCCAGCACCCCGAGCACTGAGCACCGAGCACCGCGAGCACTGAGCACCCAGCACCCCGAGCACTGAGCACCCAGAACCCTGAGCACTGAGCACCCAGCACCCCGAGCACTGAGCACCCAGCACCCGGAGCACTGAGCACCCAGCACCCCGAGCACTGAGCACCCAGCACCCCGAGCACTGAGCACCCAGCACCCTGAGTACTCAGAACCCAGCACCCTGAGCACTGAGCAACCAGCACCCTGAGTACTGAGCACCGAGCACCCTGAGTACTGAGCACCCAACACCCTGATTAATGAGCACCCAGCACCCCGAGCACTGAGCACCCAGCACCCTGAGTACTGAGCACCGAGCACCCTGAGTACGGAGCAACCAGCACCCTGAGTACTGAGCACCCAGCGTACTGAGCACACAGCACCCTGATTAATGAGCACCCAGCACCCTGATTAATGAGCACCCAGCACCCCGAGCACTGAACACCCAGGACCCTGAGTACTGAGCACCGAGCACCCTGAGTACTGAGCACCCAGCACCCTGAGCACTGAGCACCCAGCACCCTGAGTACTGAGCACCGAGCACCCCGAGTACTGAGCAACCAGCACCCCGAGCACTGAGCACCCAGCACCCCGAGCACTGAGCACCCAGCACACCGAGCACTGAGCACCCAGCACCCTGAGCACCGAGCACCATGAGTACTAAGCACCGAGCACCCTGAGCACTGAGCACCCAGCACCCTGAGCACTGAGAACCCAGCACCCCGAGTACTGAGCACCCAGCACCCCGAGCACTGAGCACGGGGCACCCTGAGTACTGAGCACCCAGCACCCTGAGCACTGAGCACCGAGTACTCTGAGCACTGAGCACCCAGCACCCTGAGGACTGAGTACCCAGCACCCCGAGCACTGAGCACCCAGCACCCTGAGCACTGAGCACCCTGAGTACTGAGCACTGAGCACCCTGAGTACTGAGCACTGAGCACACTGAGTACTGAGCACAGAGCACCCTGAGTACTGAGCACTGAGCACCCTGAGTACTGAGCACCCAGCACCCTGAGTACTGAACACCCAGCCCCCTGAGCAATGAGCACCCTGAGTACTGAGCACCCAGCACCCTGAGCACTGAGCACCGAGCACCCCGAGCACTGAGCACCCAGCACCCGGTGTACTGAGCACCCAGCACCCTGAGCACTGAGGACCCAGCACCCTGAGTACTGAGCACCCAGCACCCTGAGCACTGAGCACCCAGCACCCTGAGTACTGAGCACCCAGCACCCTGAGCACTGAGCACCCAGGACCCTGAGTACTGAGCATCCAGCACCCCGAGCACTGAGCACCCAGCACCCTGATTACTGAGGACTGAGCACCCAGCACCCCGAGCACTGAGCACTGAGTACCCAGCACCCCGAGCACTGAGCACCCAGCACCCTGAGCACTGAGCACCCTGAGTACTGAGCACCCAGAGCACTGAGCACTGAGCACCCTGAGTACTGAGCACCGAGCACCCTGAGTACTGAGCACCCAGGACTCTGAGCACTGAGCACAAAGCAAGCTGAGTACTGAGCATCCTGAGTACTGAGCACCGAGGACACTGAGCACCCAGTACCCTGAGTACTGAGCACCGAGCACCCCGAGTACTGAGCACCCAGCACCCTGAGCACTGAGCACCCAGCACCCCGAGCACTGAGCACCCAGCACCTTGAGTACTGAGCACTGAGCACCCCGTGCACTGAGCACCCAGAACCCTTAGTACTGAGCACCCAGCAACCCGAGCACTGAGCACCCAGCACCCTGAGTACTGAGCACCCAGAACCCTGAGTACTGAGCACTGAGCACCCTGAGCACGGAGCACCCAACACCCCGAGCACTGAGCACCCAGCACCCTGAGTACTGAGCACCCAGCACCCTGAGCACTGAGCACCCAGCACCCTGAGTACTGAGCACCCAGCACCCCGAGCACTGAGCACCCAGCACCCTGAGTACTGAGCACCCAGCACCCTGAGCACTGAGCACCGAGTACCCTGAGCACTGAGCACCCAGCACCCTGAGGACTGAGTACCCAGCACCCCGAGCACTGAGCACCCAGCACCCTGAGCACTGAGCACCCTGAGTACTGAGCACTGAGCACCCTGAGTACTGAGCACTGAGCACCCTGAGTACTGAGCACCCAGCACCCTGAGTACTGAGCACCCAGCAACCTGAGCACTGAGCACCGAGCACCCTGAGCACTGAGCACCCAGCACCCTGAGCACTGATCACCCAGCACCCTGAGCACTGAGCACCCAGCACCCTGAGTACTGAGCACCCTGAGTACTGAGCACACAGCACCCTGTGCACTGAGCACCCAGCAGCCCGAGCACTGAGCACCCAGCACCCTGAGCACTGAGCACCCTGAGTACTGAGCACTGAGCACCCTGAGTACTGAGCACTGAGCACCCTGAGTACTGAGCACCCAGCACCCTGAGTACTGAGCACCCAGCACCCTGAGCAATGAGCACCCTGAGTACTGAGCACCCAGCACCCTGAGCACTGAGCACCGAGCAAACCGAGCACTGAGCACCCAGCACCCGGAGTATTGAGCACCCAGCACCCTGAGTACTCAGCACCGAGCACCCTGAGTACTGAGCACCCAGTACCCTGAGCACTGAACACATAGCACCCTGAGTACTGAGCACCCCGAGCACTGACCACCCAGCACCCTGAGCACTGAGGACCTAGCACCCTGAGTACTGAGCACCCAGCACCCTGAGCACTGAGCACCGAGCACCCTGAGTACTGAGCACCCAGCACCCTGAGCACTGAGCACCCAGGACCCTGAGTACTGAGCATCCAGCACCCGGAGCACTGAGCACCCAGCACCCTGAGTACAGAGGACTGAGCACCCAGCACCACGAGCACTGAGCACTGAGTACCCAGCACCCCGAGCACTGAGCACCCAGCACCCTGAGCACTGAGCACCCTGAGTACTGAGCACCCAGAGCCCTGAGCACTGAGCACCCTGAGTACTGAGCACCGAGCACCCTGAGTACTGAGCACCCAGCACTCTGAGCACTGAGCACAAAGCAAGCTGAGTACTGAGCACCCTGAGTACTGAGCACCGAGGACCCTGAGCACCCAGTACCCTGAGTACTGAGCACCGAGAACCCCGAGTACTGAGCACCCAGCACCCTGAGCACTGAGCACCCAGCACCCCGAGCACTGAGCACCCAGCACCTTGAGTACTGAGCACTGAGCACCCCGAGCACTGAGCACCCAGCACCCTGAGTACTGAGCACCCAGCACCCCGAGCACTGAGCACCCAGCACCCTGAGTACTGAGCACCCAGAACCCTGAGTACTGAGCACTGAGCACCCTGAGCACGGAGCACCCAACACCCCGAGCACTGAGCACCCAGCACCCTGAGTACTGAGCACCCAGCACCCTGAGTACTGAGCACTCAGCACCCTGAGTACTGAGCACCGAGCACCCCGAGCACTGAGCACCCAGCACCCTGAGCACTGAGCACCCTGAGGACTGAGCACCCAGCACCCTGAGTACTGAGCACGCAGCACCCTGAGTACTGAGCACCCAGCATCCTGAGTACTGAGCACAGATCACCCTGAGCACTGAGCATCCAGCACCCCGAGCACTGAGCACCCAGCACCCCGAGCACTGAGCAACCAGCACCCTGAGTACTGAGCACCCTGATTGCTGAGCACCCAGCACCCTGAGTACTGAGCACCGAGCACCCTGAGTACTTAGCACCCAGCACCTGAGCACTGAGCACCCAGCACCCTGAGTACTGAGCACCGAGCACCCTGAGTACTGAGCACCCAGCACCCTGAGTACTGAGCACCCAGCACACCGAGTACTGAGCACCGAGCACCCCGAGTACTGAGCACCCAGCACCCTGAGAACTGAGCACCCAGCACCCCGAGCACTGAGCACCCAGCACCCTGAGTACTGAGCACCGAGCACCCCGAGCACTGAGCACCCAGCACCCTGAGCACTGAGCACCCAGCACCCTGAGTACTGAGCACACAGCACCCTGAGCACTGAGCACCCAGCACCCTGAGTACTGAGCACCCAGCACCCTGAGTACTGAGCACCCAGCACCGTGAGTACTGAGCACCCAGCACCCTGAGTACTGAGAACCGAGCACCCCGAGCACTGAGCACCCAGCACCCTGAGTACTGAGCACCCAGCACCCTGAGTACTGAGCACCCAGCACCCTGAGCACTGAGCACAAAGCATGCTGAGTACTGAGCAGCCTGAGGACTGAGCACCGAGGACCCTGAGCACTTAGCACCCAGCACCCTGAGCACTGAGCACCCAGCACCCGAGAATGAGCACCCAGCACCCTGAGTACTGAGAACCGAGCACCCTGAGTACATAGCACACAGCACGCTGAGCACTGAGCACCCAGCACCCCGAGTACTGAGCACCCAGCACCCCGAGCACTGAGCACCCAGCACCCCGAGAATGAGCACCCAGCACCCTGAGTACTGAGCACCCAGCACCCTGAGTACTGAGCACCGAGCACCCCGAGTACAGAGCACCCAGCACCCTGAGCACTCAGCACCCAGCACCCCGAGCACTGAGCACACAGCACCCTGAGTAGTGAGCTCCCAGCACCCCGAGCCCTGAGCACCCAGCACCCTGAGTACTGAGCACCCTGAGTACTGAGCACCGATCACCCTGAGCACTGAGCACCCAGCACCCTGAGTACTGAGCACCCAACGTACTGAGCACCGAGCACACCGAGCACTGAGCACCCAGCATCCTGAGTACTGAGCACCGAGCACCCTGAGCACTGAGCACCCAGCACCCTGAGTACTGAGCACCGAGCACCCCGAGCACTGAGCACCCAGCACCCTGAGCACTGAGCACCCAGCACCCTGAGTACTGAGCACTGAGCACCCTGAGCACTGAGCACCCAGCACTACGAGCACTGAGCACTGAGCACCCAGCACCCCGAGCACTGAGCACCTAGCACCCTGTGTACTGAGCACCGAGCACCCCGAGCACTGAGCACCCAGCACCCTGAGCACTCAGCACCCAGCACCCCGAGCACTGAGCACCAAGCACCCAGAGCACTGAGCACCCAGCACCCTGAGCACTGAGCACCCAGCACCCAGAGCACTGAGCACCCAGCACCCTGAGCACTGAGCACCCAGCACACTGAGTACTGAGCACCCAGCACCCTGAGTACTGAGCACCCAGACCCCGAGCACTGAGCACCCAGCACCCCTAGCACTGTGCACCCACCACCCTGAGTACTGAGAACCCAGCACCCTGAGTACTGAGCACCCAGCACCCTGAGCACTGAGCACCCAGCAGCCCGAGCACTGAGCACCCAGAATCCTGAGCACTGAGTACTGAGCACCCAGCACCCTGAGCACTGAGCACGCAGCACCCTGAGAACTGAGCACCCAGCACCCTGAGTACTGAGCACCCAGCACCCCAAGCACTGAGCACCGAGCACCCTGAGTACTGAGCACCCAGCACCCCGAGTACTGAGCACCCAGCACCCTGAGTACTGAGCACCCAGCACCCTGAGCACTGAGCACCCAGCACCCTGAGCACTGAGCACCCAGCACCCTGAGCACTGAGCACCCAGCACCCTGAGTACTGAGCATCAAGCACCCTGAGCAATGAGCACCCAGCACCCTGAGCACTGAGCACCCAGCACCCTGAGCACTGAGCACCCAACGTACTGAGCACCGAGCACCCTGAGAACTGAGCACCGAGCACCCTGAGTACTGAGCAGCCAGCACCATGAGTACTGAGCACCGAGCACCCAGAGTACTGAGAAACCTGAGTACTGAGCACCCAGCACCCTGAGAATGAGCACCCAGCACCATGAGTACTGAGCACCGAGCACCCTGAGCACTGAGCACCCAGCACCCTGAGTACTGAGCACCCAGCACTACGAGCACTGAGCACCCAGCACTCTGAGTACTGAGCACTGAGCACCCTGAGCACTGAGCACCCAGCACTACGAGCACTGAGCACCCAGCACTCTGAGTACTGAGCACCCAGCACCCTGAGTACTGAGCACCCAGCACCCTGAGTACTTAGCACTGAGCACCCCGAGCACTGATCACCCAGCACCCTGAGCACTGAGCACCCAGCACCCTGAGTACTGAGCACTGAGCACCCTGAGCACTGAGCACCCAGCACTACGAGCACTGAGCACTGAGCACCCTGAGCACTGAGCACCCAGCAGCCTGAGTAATGAGCACCCAGCACCCTGAGTACTGAGCACTGAGCACCCTGAGCACTGAGCACCCAGCACTACGAGCACTGAGCACCCAGCACTCTGAGTACTGAGCACCCAGCACCCTGAGTACTGAGCACCCAGTACCCTGAGTACTTAGCACTGAGCACCCCGAGCACTGAGCACCCAGCACCCTGAGCACTGAGCACCCAGCACCCTGAGTACTGAGCACCCAGCACCCTGAATACTGAGCACCCAGCGTACTGAGCACCGAGCACCCCGAGCACTGAGCACCCAGCACCCTGAGTACTGAGCACCCAGCACCCCGAGCACTGAGCACCCAGCACCCTGAGTACTGAGCACCGAGCACCCTGAGTACTGAGCACCCAGCACCCTGAGTACTGAGCACCCAGCGTACTGAGCACCGAGGACCCAGCAACCTGAGCCCTGAGCACCCAGCACCCTGAGTACTGAGCACTGAGCACCCAGCACCCCGAGCACTGAGCACCCAGCACCCTGAGTACTAAGCACCCAGCACCCTGTGTACTGAGCACCCAGCACCCTGAGTACTGAGCACCCAGCGTACTGAGCACCAAGCACCCCGAGCACTGAGCACCCAGCACCCTGAGTACTGAGCACCCAGCACCCCGAGCACAGAGCACACAGCACCCTGAGTACTGAGCACCGAGCACCCTGAGTACTGAGCACCCAGCACCCTGAGTACTGAGCACCCAGCGTACTGAGCACCGAGCACCCAGCACCCTGAGTACTGAGCACCCAGCAACCTGAGCACTGAGCACCCAGCACCCCAAGCACTGAGCACCGAGCACCCTGAGTACTGAGCACCCAGCACCCCGAGTACTGAGCACCCAGCACCCTGAGTACTGAGCACCCAGCACCCTGAGCACTGAGCACCCAGCACCCTGAGCACTGAGCACCCAGCACCCTGAGCACTGAGCACCCAGCACCCTGAGTACTGAGCATCAAGCACCCTGAGCACTGAGCACCCAGCACCCTGAGCACTGAGCAGCCAGCACCGTGAGCACTGAGCACCCAACGTACTGAGCACCGAGCACCCTGAGAACTGAGCACCGAGCACCCTGAGTACTGAGCAGCCAGCACCATGAGTACTGAGCACCGAGCACCCAGAGTACTGAGAAACCTGAGTACTGAGCACCCAGCACCCTGAGAATGAGCACCCAGCACCATGAGTACTGAGCACCGAGCACCCTGAGCACTGAGCACCCAGCACCCTGAGTACTGAGCACCCAGCACTACGAGCACTGAGCACCCAGCACTCTGAGTACTGAGCACTGAGCACCCTGAGCACTGAGCACCCAGCACTACGAGCACTGAGCACCCAGCACTCTGAGTACTGAGCACCCAGCACCCTGAGTACTGAGCACCCAGCACCCTGAGTACTTAGCACTGAGCACCCCGAGCACTGAGCACCCAGCACCCTGAGCACTGAGCACCCAGCAACCTGAGTACTGAGCACTGAGCACCCTGAGCACTGAGCACCCAGCACTACGAGCACTGAGCACTGAGCACCCTGAGCACTGAGCACCCAGCAGCCTGAGTAATGAGCACCCAGCACCCTGAGTACTGAGCACTGAGCACCGTGAGCACTGAGCACCCAGCACTACGAGCACTGAGCACCCAGCACTCTGAGTACTGAGCACCCAGCACCCTGAGTACTGAGCACCCAGCACCCTGAGTACTTAGCACTGAGCACCCCGAGCACTGAGCACCCAGCACCCTGAGCACTGAGCACCCAGCACCCTGAGTACTGAGCACCCAGCACCCTGAATACTGAGCACCCAGCGTACTGAGCACCGAGCACCCCGAGCACTGAGCACCCAGCACCCTGAGTACTGAGCACCCAGCACCCCGAGCACTGAGCACCCAGCACCCTGAGTACTGAGCACCGAGCACCCTGAGTACTGAGCACCCAGCACCCTGAGTACTGAGCACCCAGCGTACTGAGCACCGAGGACCCAGCAACCTGAGCCCTGAGCACCCAGCACCCTGAGTACTGAGCACTGAGCACCCAGCACCCCGAGCACTGAGCACCCAGCACCCTGAGTACTAAGCACCCAGCACCCTGTGTACTGATCACCCAGCACCCTGAGTACTGAGCACCCAGCGTACTGAGCACCGAGCACCCCGAGCACTGAGCACCCAGCACCCTGAGTACTGAGCACCCAGCACCCCGAGCACTGAGCACCCAGCACCCTGAGTACTGAGCACCGAGCACCCTGAGTACTGAGCACCCAGCACCCTGAGTACTGAGCACCCAGCGTACTGAGCACCGAGCACCCAGCACCCTGAGTACTGAGCACCCAGCAACCTGAGCACTGAGCACCCACCACCCTGAGTACTGAGCACTGAGCACGCCGAGTATTGAGCACCGGGCACCCCGAGCACTAAGCACCCAGCACCCAGAGCACCGAGCACCCAGCACCCTGAGCACTGAGCACCCAGCACCCTGAGCACTGAGCACCCAGCACCCTGAGCACTGAGCACCCGGCACCCTGAGCACTGAGCACCCAGCACCCTGAGCACTGAGCAACCAGAACCCTGAGTACTGAGCACCCAACGTACTGAGCACCGAGTACCCTGAGCACTGAGCACCCAGAACCCCGAGTACTGAGCACCGGGCACCCCGAGCACTAAGCACCTAGCACCCCGAGCACCGAGCACCCAGCACCTTGAGCACTGAGCACCCAGCACCCCGAGCACTGAGCACCAAGCACCCCGAGCACTGAGCACCCAGCACTCCGAGCACTGAGCACCAAGCACCCCGAGCACTGAGCACCCAGCACCCCGAGCACTGAGCACCCAGCACCCTGAGCACTGAGCACCCAGAACCCCGAGAACTGAGCACCCAGCACCCCGAGCACTGAGCACCCCGCACCCCGAGCACTGAGCACCCAGCACCCCGAGCACTGTGCACCCAGCACCCTGAGTACTGAGCACCCAGCACCCTGAGTACTTAGCACCCAACACCCTGAGCACTGAGCACCCAGCACCCTGAGTACTGAGCACCCAGCACCACAAGCACAGAGCACCCTGAGTACTGAGCACCCTGCACCCCAAGCACTGTGCACCCTGAGTACTGAGCACCCATCACCCTGATTAATGAGCACCCAGCACCCCGAGTACTGAGCACCGAGCACCCTGAGTACTGAGCACCCAACGTACTGAGCACCGAGCACCCTGAGCACTGAGCACCCAGCACCCTGAGTACTGAGCACCCAGCACCCTGAGCAATGAGCTCCCTGAGTACTGAGCACCCAGCACCTTGAGCACTGAGCACCGAGCACCCCGAGCACTGAGCACCCAGCACCCGGAGTACTGAGCACCCAGCAGTCTGAGTACTAAGCACCGAGCACCCTGAGTACTGAGCACCCAGCACACTGAGCACTGAACACACAGCACCCTGAGTACTGAGCACCTCGAGCACTGAGCACCCAGCACCCTGAGTACTGAGCACCGAGCACCCTGAGCACTGAGCACCCAGCACCGCGAGCACTGAGCACCCAGCACCCCGAGCACAGAGCACCCAGCACCCTGAGTACTGAGCACCCAGCACCCTGAGTACTGAGCACCCAGCACCCTGAGCACTGAGCACACAGCACCCTGAGCACTGAGCACAGAGCACCCTGAGTACTGAGCACTGAGCACCCAGCACCCCGAGCACTGAGCACCCAGCACCCTGAGTACTGAGCACCCAGCAACCCGAGCACTAAGCACCCAGCACCCCGAGCACCAAGCACCCAGCACCCTGAGCACTGAGCACCCAGCACCCTGAGCACTGAGCACCCAGCACCCTGAGTACTGAGCACTGAGCACCCAGCACCCTGAGTACTGAGCACATAGCAACCAGAGCACTAAGCACTCAGCACCCCGAGCACCGAGCATCCAGCACCCTGAGCACTGAGCACCGAGCACCCTGAGTACTGAGCACCCAGCACCCTGAGTACTGAGCACCCAGCGTACTGAGCACCGAGCACCCAGCACCCTGAGTACTGAGCACCCAGCACCCTGAGCACTGAGCACCCAGCACCCTGAGTACTGAGCACTGAGCACCCCGAGTACTGAGCACCGGGCACCCCGAGCACTAAGCACCCAGCACCCAGAGCACCGAGCACCCAGCACCCTGAGCACTGAGCACCCAGCACCCTGAGCACTGAGCACCCAGCACCCTGAGCACTGAGCACCTAGCACCCTGAGCACTGAGCACCCAGCACCCTGAGTTCTGAGCACCCAACGTACTGAGCACCTAGTACCCTGAGCACTGAGCACCCAGAACCCCGAGTACTGAGCACCGGGCACCCCGAGCACTAAGCACCCAGCACCCTGAGCACTGAGCACCGAGCACCCCAAGCACTGGGCACCCAGCACCCGGAGTACTGAGCACCCAGCACCCTGAGTACTAAGCACCGAGCACCCTGAGTACTGAGCACCCAGCACCCTGAGCACTGAACACACAGCACCCTGAGTACTGAGCACCTAGAGGACTGAGCACCCAGCACCCTGAGTACTGAGCACCGAGCACCTCGAGCACTGAGCACACAGCACCGCGAGCACTGAGCACCCAGCACCCCGAGCACAGAGCACCCAGCACCCTGAGTACTGAGCACGCAGCACCCTGAGTACTGAGCACCCAGCACCCCGAGCACTGAGCACCCAGCACCCTGAGCACTGAGCACCCAGCACCCGAGTACTGAGCACCCAGCACCCTGAGTACTGAGCACCCAGCACCCTGAGTACTGAGCACCCAGCACCCCGAGTACTGAGCACCAAGCACCCTGAGTACTGAACACCCAGCACCCTGAGCACTGAGCACTGAGCACACTGAGCACTGAGTACTGAGCACCGAGCACCCCGAGCACTGAGCACCCAGCACCCGGAGTACTGAGCACCCAGCACGCTGAGTACTAAGCACCGAGCATCCTGAGTACTGAGCACCCAGCACCCTGAGCACTGAACACACAGCACCCTGAGTACTGAGCACCGAGCACCCTGAGTACGGAGCAACCAGCACCCTGAGTACTGAGCACCCAGCGTACTGAGCACACAGCACCCTGATTAATGAGCACCCAGCACCCTGATTAATGAGCACCCAGCACCCCGAGCACTGAACACCCAGGACCCTGAGTACTGAGCACCGAGCACCCTGAGTACTGAGCACCCAGCACCCTGAGCACTGAGCACCCAGCACCCTGAGTACTGAGCACCGAGCACCCCGAGTACTGAGCAACCAGCACCCCGAGCACTGAGCACCCAGCACCCCGAGCACTGAGCACCCAGCACACCGAGCACTGAGCACCCAGCACCCCGAGCACCGAGCACCATGAGTACTAAGCACCGAGCACCCTGAGCACTGAGCACCCAGCACCCTGAGCACTGAGAACCCAGCACCCCGAGTACTGAGCACCCAGCACCCCGAGCACTGAGCACGGGGCACCCTGAGTACTGAGCACCCAGCACCCTGAGCACTGAGCACCGAGTACTCTGAGCACTGAGCACCCAGCACCCTGAGGACTGAGTACCCAGCACCCCGAGCACTGAGCACCCAGCACCCTGAGCACTGAGCACCCTGAGTACTGAGCACTGAGCACCCTGAGTACTGAGCACTGAGCACACTGAGTACTGAGCACAGAGCACCCTGAGTACTGAGCACTGAGCACCCTGAGTACTGAGCACCCAGCACCCTGAGTACTGAACACCCAGCCCCCTGAGCAATGAGCACCCTGAGTACTGAGCACCCAGCACCCTGAGCACTGAGCACCGAGCACCCCGAGCACTGAGCACCCAGCACCCGGTGTACTGAGCACCCAGCACCCTGAGCACTGAGGACCCAGCACCCTGAGTACTGAGCACCCAGCACCCTGAGCACTGAGCACCCAGCACCCTGAGTACTGAGCACCCAGCACCCTGAGCACTGAGCACCCAGGACCCTGAGTACTGAGCATCCAGCACCCCGAGCACTGAGCACCCAGCACCCTGATTACTGAGGACTGAGCACCCAGCACCCCGAGCACTGAGCACTGAGTACCCAGCACCCCGAGCACTGAGCACCCAGCACCCTGAGCACTGAGCACCCTGAGTACTGAGCACCCAGAGCACTGAGCACTGAGCACCCTGAGTACTGAGCACCGAGCACCCTGAGTACTGAGCACCCAGGACTCTGAGCACTGAGCACAAAGCAAGCTGAGTACTGAGCACCCTGAGTACTGAGCACCGAGGACACTGAGCACCCAGTACCCTGAGTACTGAGCACCGAGCACCCCGAGTACTGAGCACCCAGCACCCTGAGCACTGAGCACCCAGCACCCCGAGCACTGAGCACCCAGCACCTTGAGTACTGAGCACTGAGCACCCCGTGCACTGAGCACCCAGAACCCTTAGTACTGAGCACCCAGCAACCCGAGCACTGAGCACCCAGCACCCTGAGTACTGAGCACCCAGAACCCTGAGTACTGAGCACTGAGCACCCTGAGCACGGAGCACCCAACACCCCGAGCACTGAGCACCCAGCACCCTGAGTACTGAGCACCCAGCACCCTGAGCACTGAGCACCCAGCACCCTGAGTACTGAGCACCCAGCACCCCGAGCACTGAGCACCCAGCACCCTGAGTACTGAGCACCCAGCACCCTGAGAACTGAGCACCGAGTACCCTGAGCACTGAGCACCCAGCACCCTGAGGACTGAGTACCCAGCACCCCGAGCACTGAGCACCCAGCACCCTGAGCACTGAGCACCCTGAGTACTGAGCACTGAGCACCCTGAGTACTGAGCACTGAGCACCCTGAGTACTGAGCACCCAGCACCCTGAGTACTGAGCACCCAGCAACCTGAGCACTGAGCACCGAGCACCCTGAGCACTGAGCACCCAGCACCCTGAGCACTGATCACCCAGCACCCTGAGCACTGAGCACCCAGCACCCTGAGTACTGAGCACCCTGAGTACTGAGCACACAGCACCCTGTGCACTGAGCACCCAGCAGCCCGAGCACTGAGCACCCAGCACCCTGAGCACTGAGCACCCTGAGTACTGAGCACTGAGCACCCTGAGTACTGAGCACTGAGCACCCTGAGTACTGAGCACCCAGCACCCTGAGTACTGAGCACCCAGCACCCTGAGCAATGAGCACCCTGAGTACTGAGCACCCAGCACCCTGAGCACTGAGCACCGAGCAAACCGAGCACTGAGCACCCAGCACCCGGAGTACTGAGCACCCAGCACCCTGAGTACTCAGCACCGAGCACCCTGAGTACTGAGCACCCAGTACCCTGAGCACTGAACACATAGCACCCTGAGTACTGAGCACCCCGAGCACTGACCACCCAGCACCCTGAGCACTGAGGACCTAGCACCCTGAGTACTGAGCACCCAGCACCCTGAGCACTGAGCACCGAGCACCCTGAGTACTGAGCACCCAGCACCCTGAGCACTGAGCACCCAGGACCCTGAGTACTGAGCATCCAGCACCCGGAGCACTGAGCACCCAGCACCCTGAGTACAGAGGACTGAGCACCCAGCACCACGAGCACTGAGCACTGAGTACCCAGCACCCCGAGCACTGAGCACCCAGCACCCTGAGCACTGAGCACCCTGAGTACTGAGCACCCAGAGCCCTGAGCACTGAGCACCCTGAGTACTGAGCACCGAGCACCCTGAGTACTGAGCACCCAGCACTCTGAGCACTGAGCACAAAGCAAGCTGAGTACTGAGCACCCTGAGTACTGAGCACCGAGGACCCTGAGCACCCAGTACCCTGAGTACTGAGCACCGAGCACCCCGAGTACTGAGCACCCAGCACCCTGAGCACTGAGCACCCAGCACCCCGAGCACTGAGCACCCAGCACCTTGAGTACTGAGCACTGAGCACCCCGAGCACTGAGCACCCAGCACCCTGAGTACTGAGCACCCAGCACCCCGAGCACTGAGCACCCAGCACCCTGAGTACTGAGCACCCAGAACCCTGAGTACTGAGCACTGAGCACCCTGAGCACGGAGCACCCAACACCCCGAGCACTGAGCACCCAGCACCCTGAGTACTGAGCACCCAGCACCCTGAGTACTGAGCACTCAGCACCCTGAGTACTGAGCACCGAGCACCCCGAGCACTGAGCACCCAGCACCCTGAGCACTGAGCACCCTGAGGACTGAGCACCCAGCACCCTGAGTACTGAGCACGCAGCACCCTGAGTACTGAGCACCCAGCATCCTGAGTACTGAGCACAGATCACCCTGAGCACTGAGCATCCAGCACCCCGAGCACTGAGCACCCAGCACCCCGAGCACTGAGCAACCAGCACCCTGAGTACTGAGCACCCTGATTGCTGAGCACCCAGCACCCTGAGTACTGAGCACCGAGCACCCTGAGTACTTAGCACCCAGCACCTGAGCACTGAGCACCCAGCACCCTGAGTACTGAGCACCGAGCACCCTGAGTACTGAGCACCCAGCACCCTGAGTACTGAGCACCCA
Organism: Microtus oregoni; assembly: GCF_018167655.1. Taxonomy (NCBI): domain Eukaryota; kingdom Metazoa; phylum Chordata; class Mammalia; order Rodentia; family Cricetidae; genus Microtus; species Microtus oregoni. The sequence goes on from NW_024543575.1 coordinate 54,341, forward strand.
GCACACCGAGTACTGAGCACCGAGCACCCCGAGTACTGAGCACCCAGCACCCTGAGAACTGAGCACCCAGCACCCCGAGCACTGAGCACCCAGCACCCTGAGTACTGAGCACCGAGCACCCCGAGCACTGAGCACCCAGCACCCTGAGCACTGAGCACCCAGCACCCTGAGTACTGAGCACACAGCACCCTGAGCACTGAGCACCCAGCACCCTGAGTACTGAGCACCCAGCACCCTGAGTACTGAGCACCCAGCACCGTGAGTACTGAGCACCCAGCACCCTGAGTACTGAGAACCGAGCACCCCGAGCACTGAGCACCCAGCACCCTGAGTACTGAGCACCCAGCACCCTGAGTACTGAGCACCCAGCACCCTGAGCACTGAGCACAAAGCATGCTGAGTACTGAGCAGCCTGAGGACTGAGCACCGAGGACCCTGAGCACTTAGCACACAGCACCCTGAGCACTGAGCACCCAGCACCCGAGAATGAGCACCCAGCACCCTGAGTACTGAGAACCGAGCACCCTGAGTACATAGCACACAGCACGCTGAGCACTGAGCACCCAGCACCCCGAGTACTGAGCACCCAGCACCCCGAGCACTGAGCACCCAGCACCCCGAGAATGAGCACCCAGCACCCTGAGTACTGAGCACCCAGCACCCTGAGTACTGAGCACCGAGCACCCCGAGTACAGAGCACCCAGCACCCTGAGCACTCAGCACCCAGCACCCCGAGCACTGAGCACACAGCACCCTGAGTAGTGAGCTCCCAGCACCCCGAGCCCTGAGCACCCAGCACCCTGAGTACTGAGCACCCTGAGTACTGAGCACCGATCACCCTGAGCACTGAGCACCCAGCACCCTGAGTACTGAGCACCCAACGTACTGAGCACCGAGCACACCGAGCACTGAGCACCCAGCATCCTGAGTACTGAGCACCGAGCACCCTGAGCACTGAGCACCCAGCACCCTGAGTACTGAGCACCGAGCACCCCGAGCACTGAGCACCCAGCACCCTGAGCACTGAGCACCCAGCACCCTGAGTACTGAGCACTGAGCACCCTGAGCACTGAGCACCCAGCACTACGAGCACTGAGCACTGAGCACCCAGCACCCCGAGCACTGAGCACCTAGCACCCTGTGTACTGAGCACCGAGCACCCCGAGCACTGAGCACCCAGCACCCTGAGCACTCAGCACCCAGCACCCCGAGCACTGAGCACCAAGCACCCAGAGCACTGAGCACCCAGCACCCTGAGCACTGAGCACCCAGCACCCAGAGCACTGAGCACCCAGCACCCTGAGCACTGAGCACCCAGCACACTGAGTACTGAGCACCCAGCACCCTGAGTACTGAGCACCCAGACCCCGAGCACTGAGCACCCAGCACCCCTAGCACTGTGCACCCACCACCCTGAGTACTGAGAACCCAGCACCCTGAGTACTGAGCACCCAGCACCCTGAGCACTGAGCACCCAGCAGCCCGAGCACTGAGCACCCAGAATCCTGAGCACTGAGTACTGAGCACCCAGCACCCTGAGCACTGAGCACGCAGCACCCTGAGAACTGAGCACCCAGCACCCTGAGTACTGAGCACCCAGCACCCCAAGCACTGAGCACCGAGCACCCTGAGTACTGAGCACCCAGCACCCCGAGTACTGAGCACCCAGCACCCTGAGTACTGAGCACCCAGCACCCTGAGCACTGAGCACCCAGCACCCTGAGCACTGAGCACCCAGCACCCTGAGCACTGAGCACCCAGCACCCTGAGTACTGAGCATCAAGCACCCTGAGCACTGAGCACCCAGCACCCTGAGCACTGAGCACCCAGCACCCTGAGCACTGAGCACCCAACGTACTGAGCACCGAGCACCCTGAGAACTGAGCACCGAGCACCCTGAGTACTGAGCAGCCAGCACCATGAGTACTGAGCACCGAGCACCCAGAGTACTGAGAAACCTGAGTACTGAGCACCCAGCACCCTGAGAATGAGCACCCAGCACCATGAGTACTGAGCACCGAGCACCCTGAGCACTGAGCACCCAGCACCCTGAGTACTGAGCACCCAGCACTACGAGCACTGAGCACCCAGCACTCTGAGTACTGAGCACTGAGCACCCTGAGCACTGAGCACCCAGCACTACGAGCACTGAGCACCCAGCACTCTGAGTACTGAGCACCCAGCACCCTGAGTACTGAGCACCCAGCACCCTGAGTACTTAGCACTGAGCACCCCGAGCACTGATCACCCAGCACCCTGAGCACTGAGCACCCAGCACCCTGAGTACTGAGCACTGAGCACCCTGAGCACTGAGCACCCAGCACTACGAGCACTGAGCACTGAGCACCCTGAGCACTGAGCACCCAGCAGCCTGAGTAATGAGCACCCAGCACCCTGAGTACTGAGCACTGAGCACCCTGAGCACTGAGCACCCAGCACTACGAGCACTGAGCACCCAGCACTCTGAGTACTGAGCACCCAGCACCCTGAGTACTGAGCACCCAGTACCCTGAGTACTTAGCACTGAGCACCCCGAGCACTGAGCACCCAGCACCCTGAGCACTGAGCACCCAGCACCCTGAGTACTGAGCACCCAGCACCCTGAATACTGAGCACCCAGCGTACTGAGCACCGAGCACCCCGAGCACTGAGCACCCAGCACCCTGAGTACTGAGCACCCAGCACCCCGAGCACTGAGCACCCAGCACCCTGAGTACTGAGCACCGAGCACCCTGAGTACTGAGCACCCAGCACCCTGAGTACTGAGCACCCAGCGTACTGAGCACCGAGGACCCAGCAACCTGAGCCCTGAGCACCCAGCACCCTGAGTACTGAGCACTGAGCACCCAGCACCCCGAGCACTGAGCACCCAGCACCCTGAGTACTAAGCACCCAGCACCCTGTGTACTGAGCACCCAGCACCCTGAGTACTGAGCACCCAGCGTACTGAGCACCGAGCACCCCGAGCACTGAGCACCCAGCACCCTGAGTACTGAGCACCCAGCACCCCGAGCACAGAGCACACAGCACCCTGAGTACTGAGCACCGAGCACCCTGAGTACTGAGCACCCAGCACCCTGAGTACTGAGCACCCAGCGTACTGAGCACCGAGCACCCAGCACCCTGAGTACTGAGCACCCAGCAACCTGAGCACTGAGCACCCAGCACCCCAAGCACTGAGCACCGAGCACCCTGAGTACTGAGCACCCAGCACCCCGAGTACTGAGCACCCAGCACCCTGAGTACTGAGCACCCAGCACCCTGAGCACTGAGCACCCAGCACCCTGAGCACTGAGCACCCAGCACCCTGAGCACTGAGCACCCAGCACCCTGAGTACTGAGCATCAAGCACCCTGAGCACTGAGCACCCAGCACCCTGAGCACTGAGCAGCCAGCACCGTGAGCACTGAGCACCCAACGTACTGAGCACCGAGCACCCTGAGAACTGAGCACCGAGCACCCTGAGTACTGAGCAGCCAGCACCATGAGTACTGAGCACCGAGCACCCAGAGTACTGAGAAACCTGAGTACTGAGCACCCAGCACCCTGAGAATGAGCACCCAGCACCATGAGTACTGAGCACCGAGCACCCTGAGCACTGAGCACCCAGCACCCTGAGTACTGAGCACCCAGCACTACGAGCACTGAGCACCCAGCACTCTGAGTACTGAGCACTGAGCACCCTGAGCACTGAGCACCCAGCACTACGAGCACTGAGCACCCAGCACTCTGAGTACTGAGCACCCAGCACCCTGAGTACTGAGCACCCAGCACCCTGAGTACTTAGCACTGAGCACCCCGAGCACTGAGCACCCAGCACCCTGAGCACTGAGCACCCAGCAACCTGAGTACTGAGCACTGAGCACCCTGAGCACTGAGCACCCAGCACTACGAGCACTGAGCACTGAGCACCCTGAGCACTGAGCACCCAGCAGCCTGAGTAATGAGCACCCAGCACCCTGAGTACTGAGCACTGAGCACCGTGAGCACTGAGCACCCAGCACTACGAGCACTGAGCACCCAGCACTCTGAGTACTGAGCACCCAGCACCCTGAGTACTGAGCACCCAGCACCCTGAGTACTTAGCACTGAGCACCCCGAGCACTGAGCACCCAGCACCCTGAGCACTGAGCACCCAGCACCCTGAGTACTGAGCACCCAGCACCCTGAATACTGAGCACCCAGCGTACTGAGCACCGAGCACCCCGAGCACTGAGCACCCAGCACCCTGAGTACTGAGCACCCAGCACCCCGAGCACTGAGCACCCAGCACCCTGAGTACTGAGCACCGAGCACCCTGAGTACTGAGCACCCAGCACCCTGAGTACTGAGCACCCAGCGTACTGAGCACCGAGGACCCAGCAACCTGAGCCCTGAGCACCCAGCACCCTGAGTACTGAGCACTGAGCACCCAGCACCCCGAGCACTGAGCACCCAGCACCCTGAGTACTAAGCACCCAGCACCCTGTGTACTGATCACCCAGCACCCTGAGTACTGAGCACCCAGCGTACTGAGCACCGAGCACCCCGAGCACTGAGCACCCAGCACCCTGAGTACTGAGCACCCAGCACCCCGAGCACTGAGCACCCAGCACCCTGAGTACTGAGCACCGAGCACCCTGAGTACTGAGCACCCAGCACCCTGAGTACTGAGCACCCAGCGTACTGAGCACCGAGCACCCAGCACCCTGAGTACTGAGCACCCAGCAACCTGAGCACTGAGCACCCACCACCCTGAGTACTGAGCACTGAGCACGCCGAGTATTGAGCACCGGGCACCCCGAGCACTAAGCACCCAGCACCCAGAGCACCGAGCACCCAGCACCCTGAGCACTGAGCACCCAGCACCCTGAGCACTGAGCACCCAGCACCCTGAGCACTGAGCACCCGGCACCCTGAGCACTGAGCACCCAGCACCCTGAGCACTGAGCAACCAGAACCCTGAGTACTGAGCACCCAACGTACTGAGCACCGAGTACCCTGAGCACTGAGCACCCAGAACCCCGAGTACTGAGCACCGGGCACCCCGAGCACTAAGCACCTAGCACCCCGAGCACCGAGCACCCAGCACCTTGAGCACTGAGCACCCAGCACCCCGAGCACTGAGCACCAAGCACCCCGAGCACTGAGCACCCAGCACTCCGAGCACTGAGCACCAAGCACCCCGAGCACTGAGCACCCAGCACCCCGAGCACTGAGCACCCAGCACCCTGAGCACTGAGCACCCAGAACCCCGAGAACTGAGCACCCAGCACCCCGAGCACTGAGCACCCCGCACCCCGAGCACTGAGCACCCAGCACCCCGAGCACTGTGCACCCAGCACCCTGAGTACTGAGCACCCAGCACCCTGAGTACTTAGCACCCAACACCCTGAGCACTGAGCACCCAGCACCCTGAGTACTGAGCACCCAGCACCACAAGCACAGAGCACCCTGAGTACTGAGCACCCTGCACCCCAAGCACTGTGCACCCTGAGTACTGAGCACCCATCACCCTGATTAATGAGCACCCAGCACCCCGAGTACTGAGCACCGAGCACCCTGAGTACTGAGCACCCAACGTACTGAGCACCGAGCACCCTGAGCACTGAGCACCCAGCACCCTGAGTACTGAGCACCCAGCACCCTGAGCAATGAGCTCCCTGAGTACTGAGCACCCAGCACCTTGAGCACTGAGCACCGAGCACCCCGAGCACTGAGCACCCAGCACCCGGAGTACTGAGCACCCAGCAGTCTGAGTACTAAGCACCGAGCACCCTGAGTACTGAGCACCCAGCACACTGAGCACTGAACACACAGCACCCTGAGTACTGAGCACCTCGAGCACTGAGCACCCAGCACCCTGAGTACTGAGCACCGAGCACCCTGAGCACTGAGCACCCAGCACCGCGAGCACTGAGCACCCAGCACCCCGAGCACAGAGCACCCAGCACCCTGAGTACTGAGCACCCAGCACCCTGAGTACTGAGCACCCAGCACCCTGAGCACTGAGCACACAGCACCCTGAGCACTGAGCACAGAGCACCCTGAGTACTGAGCACTGAGCACCCAGCACCCCGAGCACTGAGCACCCAGCACCCTGAGTACTGAGCACCCAGCAACCCGAGCACTAAGCACCCAGCACCCCGAGCACCAAGCACCCAGCACCCTGAGCACTGAGCACCCAGCACCCTGAGCACTGAGCACCCAGCACCCTGAGTACTGAGCACTGAGCACCCAGCACCCTGAGTACTGAGCACATAGCAACCAGAGCACTAAGCACTCAGCACCCCGAGCACCGAGCATCCAGCACCCTGAGCACTGAGCACCGAGCACCCTGAGTACTGAGCACCCAGCACCCTGAGTACTGAGCACCCAGCGTACTGAGCACCGAGCACCCAGCACCCTGAGTACTGAGCACCCAGCACCCTGAGCACTGAGCACCCAGCACCCTGAGTACTGAGCACTGAGCACCCCGAGTACTGAGCACCGGGCACCCCGAGCACTAAGCACCCAGCACCCAGAGCACCGAGCACCCAGCACCCTGAGCACTGAGCACCCAGCACCCTGAGCACTGAGCACCCAGCACCCTGAGCACTGAGCACCTAGCACCCTGAGCACTGAGCACCCAGCACCCTGAGTTCTGAGCACCCAACGTACTGAGCACCTAGTACCCTGAGCACTGAGCACCCAGAACCCCGAGTACTGAGCACCGGGCACCCCGAGCACTAAGCACCCAGCACCCTGAGCACTGAGCACCGAGCACCCCAAGCACTGGGCACCCAGCACCCGGAGTACTGAGCACCCAGCACCCTGAGTACTAAGCACCGAGCACCCTGAGTACTGAGCACCCAGCACCCTGAGCACTGAACACACAGCACCCTGAGTACTGAGCACCTAGAGGACTGAGCACCCAGCACCCTGAGTACTGAGCACCGAGCACCTCGAGCACTGAGCACACAGCACCGCGAGCACTGAGCACCCAGCACCCCGAGCACAGAGCACCCAGCACCCTGAGTACTGAGCACGCAGCACCCTGAGTACTGAGCACCCAGCACCCCGAGCACTGAGCACCCAGCACCCTGAGCACTGAGCACCCAGCACCCGAGTACTGAGCACCCAGCACCCTGAGTACTGAGCACCCAGCACCCTGAGTACTGAGCACCCAGCACCCCGAGTACTGAGCACCAAGCACCCTGAGTACTGAACACCCAGCACCCTGAGCACTGAGCACTGAGCACACTGAGCACTGAGTACTGAGCACCGAGCACCCCGAGCACTGAGCACCCAGCACCCGGAGTACTGAGCACCCAGCACGCTGAGTACTAAGCACCGAGCATCCTGAGTACTGAGCACCCAGCACCCTGAGCACTGAACACACAGCACCCTGAGTACTGAGCACCTCGAGCACTGAGCACCCAGCACCCTGAGTACTGAGCACCGAGCACCCCGAGCACTGAGCACCCAGCACGCCGAGCACTGAGCACCCAGCACCCCGAGCACTGAGCACCCAGCACCCTGAGTACTGAGCACCCAGCACCCTGAGCACTGAGCACCCAGCACCGTGAGCACTGAGCACCCAGCACCCTGAATACTGAGCACCCAGCACCCTGAGCACTGAGTACCCAGCACCCTGAGCACTGAGCACCCAGCACCCTGAATACTGAGCACCCAGCACCTCGAGCCCTGAGCTCCCAGCACCCTGAGTACTGAGCATCAAGCACCCTGAGCACTGAGCACCCAGCACCCTGAGCACTGAGCAGCCAGCACCCTGAGCACTGAGCACCCAACGTACTGAGCAACGAGCACCCCGAGCACTGAGCACCCAGAACCCTGAGTACTGAGCGCTGAGCACCCTGAGTACTGAGCACCCAGCACCCCGAGCACTGAGCACCCAGCACCCCGAGCACTGAGCACCCAGCACCCCGAGCACTGAGCACCCAGCACCGTGAGTACTGAGCACCCAGCACCTTGAAAACTGAGCACCGAGCACCCCGAGCACTGAGCACCGGGCACCCCGAGCACTGAGCACCCAGCACCCTGAGTACTGAGCACCCAGCACCCTAAGTATTGAGCACTGACCACTGAGCTCCCTGAGCACTGAGCACCCAGCACCCTGAGCACTGAGCACCCAGCATCCTGAGCACTGAGTACTGAGCACCCAGCACCCCAAACACTGAGCACCGAGCACCCTGAGAACTGAGCACCGAGCACCCTGAGTACTGAGCAGCCAGCACCATGAGTACTGAGCACCGAGCACCCAGAGTACTGAGCAACCTGAGTACTGAGCACCCAGCACCCTGAGAATGAGCACCCAGCACCCTGAGCACTGAGCACCCAGCACCCTGAGCACTGAGCACACAGCACCCTGAGCACTGAGCACCCAGCACCCTGAGTACTGAGCACTGAGCACCCAGCACCCCGAGCACTGAGCACCCAGCACCCTGAGTACTGAGCACTGAGCACCCAGCACCCCGAGTACTGAGCACCAAGCACCCTGAGTACTGAACACCCAGCACCCTGAGCACTGAGCACTGAGCACCCTGAGCACTGAGTACTGAGCACCGAGCACCCCGAGCACTGAGCACCCAGCACCCCGAGTACTAAGCACCGAGCATCCTGAGTACTGAGCACCCAGCACCCTGAGCACTGAACACACAGCACCCTGAGTACTGAGCACCTCGAGCACTGAGCACCCAGCACCCTGAGTACTGAGCACCGAGCACCCCGAGCACTGAGCACCCAGCACCCCGAGCACTGAGCACCCAGCACCCCGAGCACTGAGCACCCAGCACCCTGAGCACTGAGCACCCAGCACCCAGAGCACTGAGCACCCAGCACCCTGAGCACTGAGCACCCAGCACCCTGAGTACTGAGCACCCAGCACCCTGAGTACTGAGCACCCAGACCCCGAGCACTGAGCACCCAGCACCCCTAGCACTGTGCACCCACCACCCTGAGTACTGAGAACCCAGCACCCTGAGTACTGAGCACCCAGCACCCTGAGCACTGAGCACCCAGCAGCCCGAGCACTGAGCACCCAGAATCCTGAGCACTGAGTACTGAGCACCCAGCACCCTGAGCACTGAGCACGCAGCACCCTGAGAACTGAGCACCCAGCACCCTGAGTACTGAGCACCCAGCACCCCAAGCACTGAGCACCGAGCACCCTGAGTACTGAGCACCCAGCACCCCGAGTACTGAGCACCCAGCACCCTGAGTACTGAGCACCCAGCACCCTGAGCACTGAGCACCCAGCACCCTGAGCACTGAGCACCCAGCACCCTGAGCACTGAGCACCCAGCACCCTGAGTACTGAGCATCAAGCACCCTGAGCACTGAGCACCCAGCACCCTGAGCACTGAGCAGCCAGCACCCTGAGCACTGAGCACCCAACGTACTGAGCACCGAGCACCCTGAGAACTGAGCACCGAGCACCCTGAGTACTGAGCAGCCAGCACCATGAGTACTGAGCACCGAGCACCCAGAGTACTGAGAAACCTGAGTACTGAGCACCCAGCACCCTGAGAATGAGCACCCAGCACCATGAGTACTGAGCACCGAGCACCCTGAGCACTGAGCACCCAGCACCCTGAGTACTGAGCACCCAGCACTACGAGCACTGAGCACCCAGCACTCTGAGTACTGAGCACTGAGCACCCTGAGCACTGAGCACCCAGCACTACGAGCACTGAGCACCCAGCACTCTGAGTACTGAGCACCCAGCACCCTGAGTACTGAGCACCCAGCACCCTGAGTACTTAGCACTGAGCACCCCGAGCACTGAGCACCCAGCACCCTGAGCACTGAGCACCCAGCACCCTGAGTACTGAGCACTGAGCACCCTGAGCACTGAGCACCCAGCACGACGAGCACTGAGCACTGAGCACCCTGAGCACTGAGCACCCAGCAGCCTGAGTAATGAGCACCCAGCACCCTGAGTACTGAGCACTGAGCACCCTGAGCACTGAGCACCCAGCACTACGAGCACTGAGCACCCAGCACTCTGAGTACTGAGCACCCAGCACCCTGAGTACTGAGCACCCAGCACCCTGAGTACTTAGCACTGAGCACCCCGAGCACTGAGCACCCAGCACCCTGAGCACTGAGCACCCAGCACCCTGAGTACTGAGCACCCAGCAGCCTGAATACTGAGCACCCAGCGTACTGAGCACCGAGCACCCCGAGCACTGAGCACCCAGCACCCTGAGTACTGAGCACCCAGCACCCCGAGCACTGAGCACCCAGCACCCTGAGTACTGAGCACCGAGCACCCTGAGTACTGAGCACCCAGCACCCTGAGTACTGAGCACCCAGCGTACTGAGCACCGAGGACCCAGCAACCTGAGCCCTGAGCACCCAGCACCATGAGTACTGAGCACTGAGCACCCAGCACCCCGGGCACTGAGCACCCAGCACCCTGAGTACTAAGCACCCAGCACCCTGAGTACTGAGCACCCAGCACCCTGAGTACTGAGCACCCAGCGTACTGAGCACCGAGCACCCCGAGCACTGAGCACCCAGCACCCTGAGTACTGAGCACCCAGCACCCCGAGCACTGAGCACCCAGCACCCTGAGTACTGAGCACCGAGCACCCTGAGTACTGAGCACCCAGCACCCTGAGTACTGAGCACCCAGCGTACTGAGCACCGAGCACCCAGCACCCTGAGTACTGAGCACCCAGCAACCTGAGCACTGAGCACCCACCACCCTGAGTACTGAGCACTGAGCACGCCGAGTATTGAGCACCGGGCACCCCGAGCACTAAGCACCCAGCACCCAGAGCACCGAGCACCCAGCACCCTGAGCACTGAGCACCCAGCACCCTGAGCACTGAGCACCCAGCACCCTGAGCACTGCGCACCCGGCATCCTGAGCACTGAGCACCCAACGTACTGAGCAACGAGCACCCCGAGCACTGAGCACCCAGAACCCTGAGTACTGAGCGCTGAGCACCCTGAGCACTGAGCACCCAGCACCCTGAATACTGAGCACCCAGCACCCTGAGCACTGAGTACCCAGCACCCTGAGCACTGAGCACCCAGCACCCTGAATACTGAGCACCCAGCACCTCGAGCCCTGAGCTCCCAGCACCCTGAGTACTGAGCATCAAGCACCCTGAGCACTGAGCACCCAGCACCCTGAGCACTGAGCAGCCAGCACCCTGAGCACTGAGCACCCAACGTACTGAGCAACGAGCACCCCGAGCACTGAGCACCCAGAACCCTGAGTACTGAGCGCTGAGCACCCTGAGTACTGAGCACCCAGCACCCCGAGCACTGAGCACCCAGCACCCCGAGCACTGAGCACCCAGCACCCCGAGCACTGAGCACCCAGCACCGTGAGTACTGAGCACCCAGCACCTTGAAAACTGAGCACCGAGCACCCCGAGCACTGAGCACCGGGCACCCCGAGCACTGAGCACCCAGCACCCTGAGTACTGAGCACCCAGCACCCTAAGTATTGAGCACTGACCACTGAGCTCCCTGAGCACTGAGCACCCAGCACCCTGAGCACTGAGCACCCAGCATCCTGAGCACTGAGTACTGAGCACCCAGCACCCCAAACACTGAGCACCGAGCACCCTGAGAACTGAGCACCGAGCACCCTGAGTACTGAGCAGCCAGCACCATGAGTACTGAGCACCGAGCACCCAGAGTACTGAGCAACCTGAGTACTGAGCACCCAGCACCCTGAGAATGAGCACCCAGCACCCTGAGCACTGAGTACCCAGCACCCTGAGCACTGAGCACCCAGCACCCTGAGCACTGAGCACACAGCACCCTGAGCACTGAGCACCCAGCACCCTGAGTACTGAGCACTGAGCACCCAGCACCCCGAGCACTGAGCACCCAGCACCCTGAGTACTGAGCACTGAGCACCCAGCACCCCGAGTACTGAGCACCAAGCACCCTGAGTACTGAACACCCAGCACCCTGAGCACTGAGCACTGAGCACCCTGAGCACTGAGTACTGAGCACCGAGCACCCCGAGCACTGAGCACCCAGCACCCCGAGTACTAAGCACCGAGCATCCTGAGTACTGAGCACCCAGCACCCTGAGCACTGAACACACAGCACCCTGAGTACTGAGCACCTCGAGCACTGAGCACCCAGCACCCTGAGTACTGAGCACCGAGCACCCCGAGCACTGAGCACCCAGCACCCCGAGCACTGAGCACCCAGCACCCCGAGCACTGAGCACCCAGCACCCTGAGCACTGAGCACCCAGCACCCAGAGCACTGAGCACCCAGCACCCTGAGCACTGAGCACCCAGCACCCTGAGTACTGAGCACCCAGCACCCTGAGTACTGAGCACCCAGACCCCGAGCACTGAGCACCCAGCACCCCTAGCACTGTGCACCCACCACCCTGAGTACTGAGAACCCAGCACCCTGAGTACTGAGCACCCAGCACCCTGAGCACTGAGCACCCAGCAGCCCGAGCACTGAGCACCCAGAATCCTGAGCACTGAGTACTGAGCACCCAGCACCCTGAGCACTGAGCACGCAGCACCCTGAGAACTGAGCACCCAGCACCCTGAGTACTGAGCACCCAGCACCCCAAGCACTGAGCACCGAGCACCCTGAGTACTGAGCACCCAGCACCCCGAGTACTGAGCACCCAGCACCCTGAGTACTGAGCACCCAGCACCCTGAGCACTGAGCACCCAGCACCCTGAGCACTGAGCACCCAGCACCCTGAGCACTGAGCACCCAGCACCCTGAGTACTGAGCATCAAGCACCCTGAGCACTGAGCACCCAGCACCCTGAGCACTGAGCAGCCAGCACCCTGAGCACTGAGCACCCAACGTACTGAGCACCGAGCACCCTGAGAACTGAGCACCGAGCACCCTGAGTACTGAGCAGCCAGCACCATGAGTACTGAGCACCGAGCACCCAGAGTACTGAGAAACCTGAGTACTGAGCACCCAGCACCCTGAGAATGAGCACCCAGCACCATGAGTACTGAGCACCGAGCACCCTGAGCACTGAGCACCCAGCACCCTGAGTACTGAGCACCCAGCACTACGAGCACTGAGCACCCAGCACTCTGAGTACTGAGCACTGAGCACCCTGAGCACTGAGCACCCAGCACTACGAGCACTGAGCACCCAGCACTCTGAGTACTGAGCACCCAGCACCCTGAGTACTGAGCACCCAGCACCCTGAGTACTTAGCACTGAGCACCCCGAGCACTGAGCACCCAGCACCCTGAGCACTGAGCACCCAGCACCCTGAGTACTGAGCACTGAGCACCCTGAGCACTGAGCACCCAGCACGACGAGCACTGAGCACTGAGCACCCTGAGCACTGAGCACCCAGCAGCCTGAGTAATGAGCACCCAGCACCCTGAGTACTGAGCACTGAGCACCCTGAGCACTGAGCACCCAGCACTACGAGCACTGAGCACCCAGCACTCTGAGTACTGAGCACCCAGCACCCTGAGTACTGAGCACCCAGCACCCTGAGTACTTAGCACTGAGCACCCCGAGCACTGAGCACCCAGCACCCTGAGCACTGAGCACCCAGCACCCTGAGTACTGAGCACCCAGCAGCCTGAATACTGAGCACCCAGCGTACTGAGCACCGAGCACCCCGAGCACTGAGCACCCAGCACCCTGAGTACTGAGCACCCAGCACCCCGAGCACTGAGCACCCAGCACCCTGAGTACTGAGCACCGAGCACCCTGAGTACTGAGCACCCAGCACCCTGAGTACTGAGCACCCAGCGTACTGAGCACCGAGGACCCAGCAACCTGAGCCCTGAGCACCCAGCACCATGAGTACTGAGCACTGAGCACCCAGCACCCCGGGCACTGAGCACCCAGCACCCTGAGTACTAAGCACCCAGCACCCTGAGTACTGAGCACCCAGCACCCTGAGTACTGAGCACCCAGCGTACTGAGCACCGAGCACCCCGAGCACTGAGCACCCAGCACCCTGAGTACTGAGCACCCAGCACCCCGAGCACTGAGCACCCAGCACCCTGAGTACTGAGCACCGAGCACCCTGAGTACTGAGCACCCAGCACCCTGAGTACTGAGCACCCAGCGTACTGAGCACCGAGCACCCAGCACCCTGAGTACTGAGCACCCAGCAACCTGAGCACTGAGCACCCACCACCCTGAGTACTGAGCACTGAGCACGCCGAGTATTGAGCACCGGGCACCCCGAGCACTAAGCACCCAGCACCCAGAGCACCGAGCACCCAGCACCCTGAGCACTGAGCACCCAGCACCCTGAGCACTGAGCACCCAGCACCCTGAGCACTGCGCACCCGGCATCCTGAGCACTGAGCACCCAGCACCCTGAGCACTGAGCAACCAGCACCCTGAGTACTGAGCACCCAACGTACTGAGCACCGAGTACCCTGAGCACTGAGCACCCAGAACCCCGAGTACTGAGCACCGGGCACCCCGAGCACTAAGCACCCAGCACCCCGAGCACCGAGCACCCAGCACCTTGAGCACTGAGCACCCAGCACCCCGAGCACTGAGCACCAAGCACCCCGAGCACTGAGCACCCAGCACCCCGAGCACTGAGCACCAAGCACCCCGAGCACTGAGCACCCAGCACCCCGAGCACTGAGCACCCAGCACCCTGAGCACTGAGCACCCAGAACCCCGAGAACTGAGCACCCACCACCCCGAGCACTGAGCACCCCGCACCCCGAGCACTGAGCACCCAGCACCCCGAGCACTGTGCACCCAGCACCCTGAGTACTGAGCACCCAGCACCCTGAGTACTTAGCACCCAACACCCTGAGCACTGAGCACCCAGCACCCTGAGTACTGAGCACCCAGCACCACAAGCACAGAGCACCCTGAGTACTGAGCACCCTGCACCCCAAGCACTGTGCACCCTGAGTACTGAGCACCCATCACCCTGATTAATTAGCACCCAGCACCCCGAGTACTGAGCACCGAGCACCCTGAGTACTGAGCACCCTGCACCCCAAGCACTGTGCACCCTGAGCACTGAGCACCCAGCACCCTGAGTACTGAGCACCCAGCACCCTGAGCAATGAGCACCCTGAGTACTGAGCACCCAGCACCTTGAGCACTGAGCACCGAGCACCCCGAGCACTGAGCACCCAGCACCCGGAGTACTGAGCACCCAGCAGTCTGAGTACTAAGCACAGAGCACCCTGAGTACTGAGCACCCAGCACACTGAGCACTGAACACACAGCACCCTGAGTACTGAGCACCTCGAGCACTGAGCACCCAGCACCCTGAGTACTGAGCACCGAGCACCCTGAGCACTGAGCACCCAGCACCGCGAGCACTGAGCACCCAGCACCCCGAGCACAGAGCACCCAGCACCCTGAGTACTGAGCACCCAGCACCCTGAGTACTGAGCACCCAGCACCCTGAGCACTGAGCACACAGCACCCTGAGCACTGAGCACAGAGCACCCTGAGTACTGAGCACTGAGCACCCAGCACCCCGAGCACTGAGCACCCAGCACCCTGAGTACTGAGCACCCAGCAACCCGAGCACTAAGCACCCAGCACCCCGAGCACCAAGCACCCAGCACCCTGAGCACTGAGCACCCAGCACCCTGAGCACTGAGCACCCAGCACCCTGAGTACTGAGCACTGAGCACCCAGCACCCTGAGTACTGAGCACATAGCAACCAGAGCACTAAGCACTCAGCACCCCGAGCACCGAGCACCCAGCACCCTGAGCACTGAGCACCGAGCACCCTGAGTACTGTGCACCCAGCACCCTGAGTACTGAGCACCCAGCGTACTGAGCACCGAGCACCCAGCATCCTGAGTACTGAGCACCCAGCACCCTGAGCACTGAGCACCCAGCACCCTGAGTACTGAGCACTGAGCACCCCGAGTACTGAGCACCGGGCACCCCGAGCACTAAGCACCCAGCACCCAGAGCACCGAGCACCCAGCACCCTGAGCACTGAGCACCCAGCACCCTGAGCACTGAGCACCCAGCACCCTGAGCACTGAGCACCTAGCACCCTGAGCACTGAGCACCCAGCACCCTGAGTTCTGAGCACCCAACGTACTGAGCACCTAGTACCCTGAGCACTGAGCACCCAGAACCCCGAGTACTGAGCACCGGGCACCCCGAGCACTAAGCACCCAGCACCCTGAGCAGTGAGCACCGAGCACCCCAAGCACTGGGCACCCAGCACCCGGAGTACTGAGCACCCAGCACCCTGAGTACTAAGCACCGAGCACCCTGAGTACTGAGCACCCAGCACCCTGAGCACTGAACACACAGCACCCTGAGTACTGAGCACCTAGAGGACTGAGCACCCAGCACCCTGAGTACTGAGCACCGAGCACCTCGAGCACTGAGCACCCAGCACCGCGAGCACTGAGCACCCAGCACCCCGAGCACAGAGCACCCAGCACCCTGAGTACTGAGCACGCAGCACCCTGAGTACTGAGCACCCAGCATCCCGAGCACTGAGCACCCAGCACCCTGAGCACTGAGCACCCAGCACCCGAGTACTGAGCACCCAGCACCCTGAGTACTGAGCACCCAGCACCCTGGGTACTGAGCACCCAGCACCCCGAGTACTGAGCACCAAGCACCCTGAGTACTGAACACCCAGCACCCTGAGCACTGAGCACTGAGCACACTGAGCACTGAGTACTGAGCACCGAGCACCCCGAGCACTGAGCACCCAGCACCCGGAGTACTGAGCACCCAGCACGCTGAGTACTAAGCACCGAGCATCCTGAGTACTGAGCACCCAGCACCCTGAGCACTGAACACACAGCACCCTGAGTACTGAGCACCTCGAGCACTGAGCACCCAGCACCCTGAGTACTGAGCACCGAGCACCCCGAGCACTGAGCACCCAGCACGCCGAGCACTGAGCACCCAGCACCCCGAGCACTGAGCACCCAGCACCCTGAGTACTGAGCACCCAGCACCCTGAGCACTGAGCACCCAGCACCGTGAGCACTGAGCACCCAGCACCCTGAATACTGAGAACCCAGCACCCTGAGCACTGAGTACCCAGCACCCTGAGCACTGAGCACCCAGCACCCTGAATACTGAGCACCCAGCACCTCGAGCCCTGAGCTCCCAGCACCCTGAGTACTGAGCATCAAGCACCCTGAGCACTGAGCACCCAGCACCCTGAGCACTGAGCAGCCAGCACCCTGAGCACTGAGCACCCAACGTACTGAGCAACGAGCACCCCGAGCACTGAGCACCCAGAACCCTGAGTACTGAGCGCTGAGCACCCTGAGTACTGAGCACCCAGCACCCCGAGCACTGAGCACCCAGCACCCCGAGCACTGAGCACCCAGCACCCCGAGCACTGAGCACCCAGCACCGTGAGTACTGAGCACCCAGCACCCTGAAAACTGAGCACCGAGCACCCCGAGCACTGAGCACCGGGCACCCCGAGCACTGAGCACCCAGCACCCTGAGTACTGAGCACCCAGCACCCTAAGTATTGAGCACTGACCACTGAGCTCCCTGAGCACTGAGCACCCAGCACCCTGAGCACTGAGCACCCAGCATCCTGAGCACTGAGTACTGAGCACCCAGCACCCCAAACACTGAGCACCGAGCACCCTGAGAACTGAGCACCGAGCACCCTGAGTACTGAGCAGCCAGCACCATGAGTACTGAGCACCGAGCACCCAGAGTACTGAGCAACCTGAGTACTGAGCACCCAGCACCCTGAGAATGAGCACCCAGCACCCTGAGCACTGAGTACCCAGCACCCTGAGCACTGAGCACCCAGCACCCTGAGCACTGAGCACACAGCACCCTGAGCACTGAGCACCCAGCACCCTGAGTACTGAGCACTGAGCACCCAGCACCCCGAGCACTGAGCACCCAGCACCCTGAGTACTGAGCACTGAGCACCCAGCACCCCGAGTACTGAGCACCAAGCACCCTGAGTACTGAACACCCAGCACCCTGAGCACTGAGCAGTGAGCACCCTGAGCACTGAGTACTGAGCACCGAGCACCCCGAGCACTGAGCACCCAGCACCCCGAGTACTAAGCACCGAGCATCCTGAGTACTGAGCACCCAGCACCCTGAGCACTGAACACACAGCACCCTGAGTACTGAGCACCTCGAGCACTGAGCACCCAGCACCCTGAGTACTGAGCACCGAGCACCCCCGAGCACTGAGCACCCAGCACCCCGAGCACTGAGCACCCAGCACCCCGAGCACTGAGCACCCAGCACCCTGAGTACTGAGCACCCAGCACCCTGAGTACTGAGCACCCAGCACCCTGAGCACTGAGAACCCAGCACCCTGAGCACTGAGCACCCAGCACCCTGAATACTAAGCACCCAGCACCCTGAGCACTGAGTACCCAGCACCCTGAGCACTGAGCACCCAGCACCCTGAGTACTGAGCACCCAGCACCAAGAGTTCTGAGCACCGAGCATCCTGAGCACTGAGCACCGAGCACCCCGAGCACTGAGCACCCAGCACCCTGAGTAATGAGCACCCAGCACCCCGAGTACTGAGAACCCAGAACCGTGAGTACTGAGCACCCAGCACCCTGAGTACTGAGCACCCAGCACCCTGAGTACTGAGCACTGATCACCCTGAGCACTGAGCACCCAGCACCCTGAGTACTGAGCACCCAGCACCCTGAGTACTGAGCACCCAGCACCCTGGGCACTGAGCACCCAGCACCCTGAGTGCTGAGCACCTAGCACCCTGAGTACTGAGCACACAGCACCCTGAGCAATGAGCACCCAGCACCCTGAGTACTGAGCACTGATCACCCTGAGCACTGAGCACCCAGCACCCTGAGTACTGAGCACCCAGCACCCTGAGTACTGAGCACCCAGCACCCTGGGCACTGAGCACCCAGCACGCTGAGTGCTGAGCACCCAGCACCGCTAGCACTGAGCACCCAGCACACTGAGTACTGAGCACTGATCACCCTGAGCACTGAGCACCCAGCACCCTGAGTACTGAGCACCCAGCACCCTGAGTACTGAGCACCCAGCACCCTGGGCACTGAGCACCCAGCACGCTGAGTGCTGAGCACCCAGCACCCCGAGCACTGAGCATCCAGCACCCTGAGTACTGAGCACCATGAGTACTGAGCACTGAGCACCCAGCAGCCTGAGTACTGAGCACCCTGAGGACTGAGCACCCATCACCCTGAGCACTGAGAACCCAGCACCCTGAGTACTGAGCACTGATCACCCTGAGCACTGAGCACCCAGCACCCTGAGTACTGAGCACCCAGCACCCCGAGCACTGAGCACCCAGCACCCTGAGTACTGAGCACCCAGCACCCCGAGCACTGAGCACCCAGCACCCTGAGTACTGAGCACCGAGCACCCTGAGTACTGAGCACCCAGCACCCTGAGTACTGAGCACCCAGCACCCTGAGTACTGAGCACCCAGCGTACTGAGCACCGAGGACCCAGCAACCTGAGCCCTGAGCACCCAGCACCCTGAGTACTGAGCACTGAGCACCCAGCACCCCGAGCACTGAGCACCCAGCACCCTGAGTACTAAGCACCCAGCACCCTGAGTACTGAGCACCCAGCACCCTGAGTACTGAGCACCCAGCGTACTGAGCACCGAGCACCCCGAGCACTGAGCACCCAGCACCCTGAGTACTGAGCACCCAGCACCCCGAGCAATGAGCACCCAGCACCCTGAGTACTGAGCACCGAGCACCCTGAGTACTGAGCACGCAGCACCCTGAGTACTGAGCACCCAGCGTACTGAGCACCGAGCACCCAGCACCCTGAGTACTGAGCACCCAGCACCCTGAGCACTGAGCACCCAGCACCCTGAGCACTGAGCACCCGGCACCCTGAGCACTGAGCACCCAGCACCCTGAGCACTGAGCACCCAGCACCCTGAGTACTGAGCACCCAACGTACTGAGCACCGAGTACCCTGAGCACTGAGCACCCAGAACCCCGAGTACTGAGCACCGGGCACCCCGAGCACTAAGCACCCAGCACCCCGAGCACCGAGCACGCAGCACCCTGAGCACTGAGCACCGAGCACCCTGAGTACTGAGCACCCAGCACCCTGAGTACTGAGCACCCAGCGTACTGAGCACCGAGCACCCAGCACCCTGAGTACTGAGCACCCAGCACCCTGAGCACTGAGCACCCAGCGCCCTGAGTACTGAGCACCGGGCTCCCCGAGCACTAAGCACCCAGCACCCAGAGCACCGAGCACCCAGCACCCTGAGCACTGAGCACCCAGCACACTGAGCACTGAGCACCCAGCACCCTGAGCACTGAGCACCAAGCACCCTGAGCACTGAGCACCCAGCACCCTGAGTTCTGAGCACCCAACGTACTGAGCACCTAGTACCCTGAGAACTGAGCACCCAGAACCCCGAGTACTGAGCACCGGGCACCCCGAGCACTAAGCACCCAGCACCCTGAGCACTGAGCACCGAGCACCCCAAGCACTGAGCACCCAGCACCCGGAGTACTGAGCACCCAGCACCCTGAGTACTAAGCACCGAGCACCCTGAGTACTGAGCACCCAGCACCCTGAGCACTGAACACACAGCACCCTGAGTACTGAGCACCTAGAGGACTGAGCACCCAGCACCCTGAGTACTGAGCACCGAGCACCCAGCACCCCGAGCACAGAGCACCCAGCACCCTGAGTACTGAGCACGCAGCACCCTGAGTACTGAGCACCCAGCACCCCGAGCACTGAGCACCCAGCACCCTGAGCACTGAGCACCCAGCACCCGAGTACTGAGCACCCAGCACCCTGAGTACTGAGCACCCAGCACCCTGAGTACTGAGCACCCAGCACCCCGAGTACTGAGCACCAAGCACCCTGAGTACTGAACACCCAGCACCCTGAGCACTGAGCACTGAGCACCCTGAGCACTGAGTACTGAGCACCGAGCACCCCGAGCACTGAGCACCCAGCACCCGGAGTACTGAGCACCCAGCACGCTGAGTACTAAGCACCGAGCATCCTGAGTACAGAGCACCCAGCACCCTGAGCACTGAACACACAGCACCCTGAGTACTGAGCACCTCGAGCACTGAGCACCCAGCACCCTGAGTACTGAGCACCGAGCACCCCGAGCACTGAGCACACAGCACGCCGAGCACTGAGCACCCAGCACCCCGAGCACTGAGCACCCAGCACCCTGAGTACTGAGCACCCAGCACCCTGAGTACTGAGCACCCAGCACCCTGAGCACTGAGTACCCAGCACCCCGAGCACTGAGCACCCAGCACCCTGAATACTGAGCACCCAGCACCCTGAGCACTGAGTACCCAGCACCCTGAGCACTGAGCACCCAGCACCCTGAATACTGAGCACCCAGCACCCCGAGCCCTGAGCTCCCAGCACCCTGAGTACTGAGCATCAAGCACCCTGAGCACTGAGCACCCAGCACCCTGAGCACTGAGCAGCCAGCACCCTGAGCACTGAGCACCCAACGTACTGAGCAACGAGCACCCCGAGCACTGAGCACCCAGAACCCTGAGTACTGAGCGCTCAGCACCCTGAGTACTGAGCACCCAGCACCCCGAGCACTGAGCACCCAGCACCCCGAGCACTGAGCACCCAGCACCCCGAGCACTGAGCACCCAGCACCGTGAGTACTGAGCACCCAGCACCCTGAAAACTGAGCACCGAGCACCCCCGAGCACTGAGCACCGGGCACCCCGAGCACTGAGCACCCAGCACCCTGAGTACTGAGCACCCAGCACCCTAAGTATTGAGCACTGACCACTGAGCTCCCTGAGCACTGAGCACCCAGCACCCTGAGCACTGAGCACCCAGCATCCTGAGCACTGAGTACTGAGCACCCAGCACCCCAAACACTGAGCACCGAGCACCCTGAGAACTGAGCACCGAGCACCCCTGAGTACTGAGCAGCCAGGCACCATGAGTACTGAGCACCGAGCACCCAGAGTACTGAGCAACCTGAGTACTGAGCACCCAGCACCCTGAGAATGAGCACCCAGCACCCTGAGCACTGAGTACCCAGCACCCTGAGCACTGAGCACCCCAGCACCCTGAGCACTGAGCACACAGCACCCTGAGCACTGAGCACCCAGCACCCTGAGTACTGAGCACTGAGCACCCAGCACCCCCGAGCACTGAGCACCCAGCACCCTGAGTACTGAGCACTGAGCACCCAGCACCCCGAGTACTGAGCACCAAGCACCCTGAGTACTGAACACCCAGCACCCTGAGCACTGAGCACTGAGCACCCCTGAGCACTGAGTACTGAGCACCGAGCACCCCGAGCACTGAGCACCCAGCACCCCGAGTACTAAGCACCGAGCATCCTGAGTACTGAGCACCCAGCACC